>NW_028248195.1:0-66821 GCF_964263255.1 Lissotriton vulgaris | reverse complement strand
CAAACAAACGGGATGACTGTGGGAATCTAGCGGCTAAATGGTCGACTAGACTAGGAGTCAACATTAACCCTAAACAGATCTCAGCCTCATTATGTCAAATAAACCGGGTTGTTCAATCCTCAAATTTAAGGCTCCAGCAATATCGAACAGTAACCCAGCTATATTATACTCCACAGAGAATAGCTAGTTGGACATGTGGTAACCAGACTAACGATCGTACTAAATGTCCGAAATGCGATATGGATGCAGCTGGCATCGAACATATGCTGGTTTTATGTCCGAAGCTATCTATATTTTGGAAAGGAATAACTGATGCTCTGCTGAAGAAAAAAATTAATACTCCGCCGATATCGCCACAACTGATCTTACTTGATATTCAAGACAACCATAGTCAATGTAGGGATTTATTAACAATTGTATATGCTTGTGCAAGGCTAGTCATAGCCAGATCTTGGATCTTAAAAGATCCTCCAAGCGTAATGGAATGGTGGAGCTTGATAAACGAAATTAATGTTATGGAACTTTCCTTAGCAAGACTTAGAGGACCGAATGCCTTGAAAAAGAAAGAAAAAATTTGGGGAACCTTCTTTTGCTTTGAACTATAATCATGTTTACAGGCCAGTGTTAAATCTATTGTTCTAACTATGGTTTCCTGAAAAGCATTTTTGAAACTATATTGGTTTATCCCCTGCTTTAGCTGTTAAATGAAAGATTGTATATCATTTTTTTGTTTTGTATGATGATGTTCTTCCTGCAATAATAAAAAAATTAAAATAAAAAAAAAAGTAATTATAGTCCACGGGGAACCTGAATCTGCCATGAGATCAATTTTGAGTCCCAACACAAACATTTCACAAATAGGTTTTTTTATAGAGTCATCCTCCAAAGATCCATTAAGGCTATACACATCTTCAGAAAGATAAACAACAAATCCTTTTTTCTCCTCAGTACAAGAAGATCCATTAGCACAAGTGCAATTACATGCTTTTGTACTATCTTCAGAAACATAAGCTATTTTGTTCCTGGGATTTTGAACAAACTTCCTGACATCTCTACATACAGTAGAAAAATGACCTAATCTTCCACATTTCCTGCACTCCTTGTTAACAGCAGGACACGCAGCATATGAAGCAACATGTCCCTTACTACCACACTTACAACATGTAACCTTTTTGTCAAATCTTTTAAACTGCCCTGAATTGTTAACTTTGGAATAATTCTGCGAAGAGTGTGAATTTTCAGTAACTTGGCCATCTGTTTGCTTAACCAAACAAACTTCATCAAGTGAGTTAGACTTCTGCTCAGTATGTTTTTTAACAGTTAACGTCCATTTTTTTGATTGTTCTAGCGATTTAGCTATAGCAATGGCTTCTGACAATTTTGGATCCCCCAACTCCCACAAGCGTTCCTGGATTTTCTTATTCTTAACATGAACAATAATTTGGTCTCAACATTTCATCGCACATATTACCAAAATTACAATGTATGGATAATGACCTTAAGGCAGTAATAAAATCATCAAATGATTCTAAATCATGTTGTGCACGTGTATAAAACTTATACCTATTTAAGGCAATATTTGATACAGGTTTGAATCTTTTCTCTATTCTAAGTAACGCTTCCTTATACACATTTGAACCATCACCCTCACCCTCTGCAGGTGGAATGGGTGGTAATGCTCTAAAAACCATTTGCCCCTCTGAACCTAAGCAATGTAACAGAATACTCTTCTTCCTCGCCGACCCCATACATTCACCATCAATGGCTTTCATGTAATTGAAGAATTCCTCCTTCCATCGTGTCCAAGGAATGGGAGGATCGCCTTTATTTTGAAAAAAAAATTCTGGTGGATCGAATTGCATATTCGAACGATGAAAAAAAAAATAACAATAAATGAAATGCAAGAGAAAATAAAATAAAGACTCAGCCGTGTTTTTTTTGTAATGTAATAAAACAAAAATAAATAACTAAATAAATAAACAAAACTGTCACAAATGTTAACCAGATTTCCAACAAAAAATTAGATGTGCTGCGATGAATATCAATGTTCCTCAACACTCATGTTGGAAGTTGCATCCAAAAGTATATAATAGTGCCAAAATGAATCACACTGTTTCTCCACAGGATGGACAGCACTTACTTCGCGTTTCCGCGGTTCCAAATTAAGGTTAATGTCACCTCAACCTTAAAATTATTCTTTCCGCCTTTGTAGCCTTTATTTCCGAAGTAAACTCGCGCTCGCGATTGATATTGCAACCATGGAAATGAAATAAGTAAAATAGCTGTCACGTAACGCGATGACGTGATGCGTGTTTGCGTGTAATACGTGATGATGCAATGCGCGTTCCTCCCTTTCCGCCTCCACGTCACTTGGAAGTATCGGTGCGAGGAATGAAGGGTGCTCCCGCTCCGGATGAATGCAAGGTACTCACGCTCCATGTGAAGAATGTCCACGAGTCTTCACAAGTCCCAGCGGCCGGTAATGAAAAATCAAATCTAAACAAAGTCTGAAAACTTTCTAAAATGTTTAAAATAGCTTTACTCAGTGTTGGCTGGAACTAATTTTCCGCGGATTTCAAAGCAAAGGATGAATAAAGGTGGTGATAACTAATTTCAAGTCAGCTTCCGTCCTTTTCCTTATAGTACACATCCAGACGCAGAAAGTAAGTCAAAATAATATTAGTTCCACACCTGTGCCGCTTAATTGGTTCTTCTACCTCGTCGCCAAAATTTGTAGGAAATAATCAAAAAGCATGCTTGAAGTTAGTGATTTATTCGTAAGCAGCACAGCAACAGATGAAGACAGCCAGCACAGAGCAGGAAGGTCAAAGCAACTCACTCTGATGGCTTGCTGCTCACTAAGGTTCCAAATAGAACAGTAAGCATGCAAAACATAACAAGGCAATTTAAAGATACAGAGATAAAAATACAAGGTCATGAAGAATGTAACAAATGCTCTCAGCGGTTTGTGTTCATTGATTCTAAAGGTCTCGGCCTTTGCAGATGTGCTAATCCACACTGCAGATATCCCTCTTAGCATATGCATGAGATACGGCTATTTCTTTATATGTTGACCGACATTCCAGATGTAAATTCAATGTCCATAAAACCTACTTATTGACAAGCCAATACATTCCTGCTCTGTACCATGGACTAGAAAATCTCCATTGAGATAGTTTACTCACCCTATATTTGCTTTAATCTTTTTAATGTGGGTGACCCCTCAGACAGACCTTCTTTTAGTTAAACTGCAATACGCTGTTATCTGCTGTTATTGGATGAAATGTATATATTTTCTTTCTTACTCAGAAAATTGTCTTAATGTAATCAGAAAAAAACAGGGGAATGGACCAATCTCTCTACTTAGAGTTAGAACATTGGCATGTTGGGAGCTCCATTGAAAACAAAGGAGTGCTCCGGGCTTATAATGGCTGGCATAAGCCTAGAGCTCCAACATTCCAATGTTTCTTTGTTCACAGCTCTGGCTGTGAACAAAGGCTTCAGGGAGCCTGAAGGGATTCCAATCCCCTCACACTCCCATAAGGCTTTGTTCTTTTTTGTTAGAACATTCTGCCCTCTAGTGGCAGAATGTTCTAATAGCCTTATAGCCCTTCGTAGTTGGGCTATACTGGCTATTAAAGCCCTCTCCCTTGTTAAAGGCCCTCGCCTTCAGCTTGGGGCCTTGAACGCTGGAGAGGGCCTTTAATAGCCGGTATAGCCCTCTACGGCGGGCTATAAAGCTATATTATATAACTCCCTTGGCGGCACCACCGCACATATTTAGTAATCCCAATTTACCAATTGGAACCACTTTGACTAAATTGCATAAATTAGTATAATGGATGCACTTTTGCCACTGCTAATGACTGGTGGGAGAGGCGAAGAGGGGTGATGTGAGGGAGAGGCACGGTTATGTTTTTTTCCTTCCTCTCAGCATTTTCTTTTTCAGAAACAAACACTAAAGTGGGGTTCTCTTTCTGAAGAAAGTAAAGTTAATGCCTCAGGCGCTTTGAAATTTCCCTTTGTGTGCTGATATTGTGACTTTTCGCCGACCAGAGCCACCAATCAACCCATGGCAGACCCAGACAGGGAAGATTTGCATCAGGAAGGACGGGTCTCCTGATCTATGAAAAGAAGCATCCATGTGGTGGATGTGATTGCCCCTTGTGAACCCTTGCCTCAGGGTTGGAAAAATCGGTGCTAAGAACACGGGTGGCTCGCATTACAGCGCCCGGCTCAAACCTCCTTTTCTGCTAAACTTTATTACATTTATTATTTAATATCATTGTAATAAAAAGTGGAGCAGCGGGATCTGTAACAGCACCTTGTAAAGAAGGTCCAGGCGAGGTTGTAGAAAAGGTACTTTAATTAAGTAATAAGCAAATACAGGTGAGCGCCAGGGAGCATCCACAATCTACGCCACAGCTCTCCAACTGCCCTAGCCATATCACCAAAGATCTACACACATACATTCCAAACATCCTACATTCCAACTAACACACACGAGCCTTAAAGGAAAAGTACAACATAACACATCCCCCTCTCCTCAATGAAAGAAAAGGAAAAAACAAGAAGGCAATAAAAAAAAACAAAAGGAACCACACAAAGAAAACAATAAATAACATTAAAACTCAGTAAGGTAATCCTTTAGCCAAGTGGGAGAAGTACGTGTTCTCTTACCCAATAACTCACCACTGACATTGTTTGAAAGACCACCAGCATTTGAAAGACCACCAGTACAGTGAGTCCCAACACTTCCCCCCCCTCCTCACAAACAGGCTGGTCAGTAATAACAGAGTCAACCAGCAACTCATTGTTGTTCCCAGCCACCCCAGCAAGTTGTGCTTGTAAGAAGCCATCTTCAAAATTATCCTCCATCCAATCATACATGTTCTGACAAGAGGGCGCTTTATCTCTTAATTCTTCATGCTGGTCATGGCTAATAGCTATACTTTTTAAATTCCAAACTTTTCCGTCACTCAGTCTGACCGCATTTCTCAAAACCTCAACCACTTGTTTTTGTGGCTCGAAACGGCTCTCACCTTTAGGTACTTTATAAGGCTTCTTCACATGCACCCATTCACCGACTTTGACTTCCACATCCTTTGTTCCATGGTGACTGTCACAAAACTTTTTACTTTTTGAATGGAGTAATTCTAAATTATTCTTCACCGCAACGGGTGACCATTGCATAACCTTGCCATCCATCAACCAGCCAGGATTGATTTTACTTCTTGGCATCCTCCCCCGCATCATTACAAAAGGGGACAACCCTGAACTAGTTTGTACCGTGGTTCTGTAGGACCAGACTGCCTTCTGCACTTGAACCTTCCAATCCAATTTTTTACTGACAGCTGCTTGGATAACGCCTTTGATTACCCTGTTGAACATTTCCACGGTACCATTGCCGCTAGGGTTGTACAAAGCGGTTGTCTTATGTTTCACGCCACATTTCTCAAAATAGGTGCCGGCTATGTGTGATAAACACTGTACACCATTGTCGGTGAGTATACATACTGGTAAACCTTCCATAATAAAGATTTTGTCAAAAACTTTAAAACATTGGAAGTGTCCGCTTTGTCCACAAATCTCACTATAGGCCATTTAGAGAATAAGTCGATAGCCACCAACCCAAACTCCTTGGACTCCCCAATAGGCCCAATGATGTCCATTGCAATAGTTTCCCACGGAAGCTCAGGAATCAACCCCTCACTCATACTAGGTTTTAGGGTTTTGAGAGTTTTGTCTGCAGAACTGCAAACGCTACAACTCCTTACAAAAACTTCTGTGTCCTTGTCCACACCAGGCCACCAAAACATACCTTTCACCATGATCTTGTTCCTTCCAATACCAAAATGCCCTTCGTGACATAGCTCTAAAATCTTTTTCCTTAAGGAAGTTGGAGGGATAACCCTGTCACCTCTGAATAATAAATCTTTCTCTAGCGATAACTCCATTCTTACCTCCCAAAACGCTCTAAAATTCCCTTCCAAAGAACTTTGTTTTGGCCAACCAGAACAGATGTACTCCTTAATTTTTTTGAGTTCGATATCCTTGTCTTGTTCTTCCATCCATACCTTATTGCTAATGGCAGGGGCACCAGAATCCTGAATTAAGGCAATGCTAACGTTCCCCCATGGGTCATCAGCACACTTCTAACGGAGACGGCAATCTAGATAGGCAATCAGCAATTATGTTATCTCTTCCAGGTAAATAAACCATTTTATAAATGAATTCACACATGCGCATCGACAACCTTGCCATTCTAGCTGAGGCCCCAGAAATGCCCTCCGACGACAAAATCTTAACCAAAGGACGATGATCCGTTCTAATGGTTACAAGTTCCCCCCACACAAAGGCCCTAAAATGCTCAAGAGCCCATGCACAGGCCAACGCCTCTCTTTCAATGATTGGGTATCTAGTTTCAGATGGGGAAAGTGCTCTGGACGCAAACAGGATTATAGTCTCCTTACCTCTTTCATTTACTTGGGATAACACAGCACCAATCCCTTTGTCACTAGCATCTGTAGTTAACAAACACTCAGCGTTGGGGTCAAAACTAGATAAGGCATTGACATTTTGTAACTCAACTTTGATCCTATCAAACTCATCCTGACACTCTTTCGTCCAGACAAACTTGACATTCTTTTTTAAAAGACTACGAATATTAAACACTTTGGATGCAAAATCTTTTACAAATTTGGCACAATACTCCGCCATCCCCAGAAAGGTTCTTTTCTCCTCTTTTGTGCTAGGTGTACATGAATTTACAATGTTCTCTATCAAGGCTGGTTTGGGTTTTACTCCCTCCTCACTAATATGTCCCAAATATGACACACTCCTTTTGCAAAATTTGCACTTTGACAACTCCCCAGTAAGTCCAGCCTCTTCCAATACTTTTAAGACCTGTCTCAACTTACTATCATGCTCTACTTTGTCTTTTGCAGCTACCAAAATATCATCCTGGAAGAAAGCAATCATGTCTAAATCGCCTAGAAGTTTATACATTAACTTCTGAAATACAGCCGCAGCTGATGCCAACCCAAAAGGCATCCGTCTAAATTGATAACACCCAAAAGGTGTGACAAAAGCCGTTAGATACCTTGATTTACTTTCCAACACAATCTGATGATATGCAGCAGATAAATCTATGGTTGAAAACCATGTAGCACCTTTAAAAGAGGCAACCATCTTGTTTATTTTAGGTAAAGGGAATTTCTCAACAATGATGTTATTATTGAGATGGCGCAGGTCGATGCATAAACGGATTTTTCCGTTGGGTTTCCGTGCCACGACGATAGGACTGATCCATTCCGAGGCTTCAACCTCCTCGATTATCCCCTTAGCAAGCAGTCTTTGTAATTCACTTTTTACCTCATCCCTTATCAACATTGGAATAGGTCTAACCTTATGAACCTTTGGCTCAGCATTTGCCTTAAGTAGTATCCTATGTTCAAACCCCTTCAATTTACCTAAAACCGTACCAAAAACTCCTGGAAATTCCTTACTCAATATATCACTCAACTTGCTCTCATCATCTACTACCAACACCTTTTCTTCACTATTTGGGTCTAAAATTATGCTTAAACTCTTCTGGTCCCACCATCCCAAAACTGATGGTCCAGTTTTGGATATGTACAATTTGCCTCTTGTGGTTCTTCCTTTAAACACAAATGTGAGCCATCTGTAACCGAGCATCTCAATTTTTTTTCCGGTGTAACCTACAGGACAAATGTCTGAGCCTTTCAGTTTATCACCAATCTTTCCCACAAAGTATTTCTTCCAAACATCTTCATTTACAATTGTATAAGGTGATCCTGAGTCTGCGTAAACTTCTACCACCACACCCCCTAAGGATACCTTACACAAGGGTTTCCCGTCCAACCCTTCATCAGAAATATTGATGACATAATTACCTCTCACATTCTTTACCCATTCCAAATTTTCATCCTCATCCTCCACCACTGTCTCCTCTTCATCCCAAACATACTACACATTACTGCGTTTGCAGCACATTTTAGAGAAATGGCCTAACATTCCACAAATACCACATTTCTTATTAATGGCCGGGCAAGTTCTGCTAAATGTTCTTTGCTATCACACCGATAACACCTTCTTTCTTCTCCTTTAATGTCTTTTTTCTGAAACCTGGTAGGTTGAGCGTTCCATCTGCCCTGCGAACCCGGCTGAAATCTTGTTTGGGTCTTATTGTGTGGTAAAATCTTACAAACCGCACTAGATGTTTTGTCTTGCTCAGTCTCTTTTACCACAGAAGAACATCTTCCCGACATTTCCGCCTTTCTCATAATAGCCAACACATCTTCCAATGGTGCATCGCCATTTACCCAAAGTCTGTCTTGTAACGTAGAGTTGTTATTATGCATCACCAGTTGATCCCGAATTAGTTCATTTAAAGTTCCGAATTTACAGTCAATTGCTAGCTTCTTCAATTCGTCCACCCATTCATCAACTGTCTGTTTTATTTTGTTTCCTTTGGAAGAATTTGTGTCTCATTACCCCCATACACACTTTGGGTGCGAAATATTTGTCCATGTTTTTTATACAATTCTCAAAAACATCTAGGTTTGCATCCTTAACTTTATTCATGCGAGAATGTGTTTTTAAACCTATAGCTCCTAAAGAATGTAACAAGATTCTTTTCTTCTGTTCAGGTTTCATCTTCTTTTCTTCATCAATTGCCTCAACGTAATTGATAAAGTATTCCTTCCACTCAATCCACTTTATTTCTCGTTTGGTACCAGTGGCCCAAAATGGTTGTGGTGCACTAATTGTAAAATTTTGTTGTGCCATCCTGTGTTCAGTATGTGTGCTGTTTCCACTGTTATCACTAGTGCTGTTCTCCCCTGAATCACCACTCTCCATATATCATGTATCAATATTATTTTGACAGTTCAAACTATTTAATTAACTTATTCCTTATATTGTGTTCCCCGACCTTCTCACCTGTATTTTTCTTTATGCCAGTAAAATGCTCCACGGTGCACACTTTGGTGCTTTTATTCCTCTTTATGCCTGTATTTCTTTTATATCCGTGTGGTTTAATTACCCACTGCGAAGTACTCGATTTCCAACTGCGAAGTACTAGATTTCTACTTAACTAAGATGGCCGCCATGTAGGGTTACGCTGCGTGACCAGCGTGATTACGTCACTTCCTGCACAATTCTCGTGGACTTCCTGACGGTGGCTGCTGCGCGCGTCTTCAACTCGCGCCCTCACCGAACTTCGGGGAAATTTGAAAGATGCACCGCGTCTAACAACGAGTAATGTAACTTTTGACTGCTTTGCGATAATATAAGTTTATCAAACAGCTCTTTGACGAGTCGCTTACCCCAGGGGTCAGAGCTTCATCACGGAGTGCGAAATCCAATGCCAAAGTCCATTAACTGATATTGAATCAGCGTAAAAGTTTTCCAAGGTCCCCCAAGAGTTCGAGATTTTACTTGCACGGGTTCTTTAATAGTCCAATCGTCGCCAATTGTAAAGAAGGTCCAGGCGAGGTTGTAGAAAAGGTACTTTAATTAAGTAATAAGCAAATACAGGTGAGCGCCAGGGAGCATCCACAATCTACGCCACAGCTCTCCAACTGCCCTAGCCATATCACCAAAGATCTACACACATACATTCTAAACATCCTACATTCCAACTAACACACACGAGCCTTAAAGGAAAAGTACAACATAACACACCTTCACTGGCATCTTGGGTAAGTAAAATAAAATGTGTTTTGAGTCTGAGAGCATGTGTGTATGTGAGAACATGTTCGTTAGTATGGGGATAGCGTGTGTGTATGAAAAAGTAAGTTATAACGTATAGGTGAGTAATAGTGAGCAAGAGTTGAGTGAGTGAGTCAGGGGAAAAGTGAGTACAATTGTGATGTCATAAGAGTTAAGGTCATGTGATATCACTTCCTGTGCCGTCATGAAGGTCAAGGGATGTATGATGTTAGTTCCACCAATCCTTGCATATTGATGAATCGACCCTCCCAAGCTCCTCCACAAACAAAAAGATTCAACAGAAAACATTGTAAAGGACTTCTGTATGTTAATTGTTAAGCATATCGTGTCTGGTCTATCACTCTCCAATAATCTCACCTAATTGTCTATGTAGCTGTCTAGGTAAACTGCATCTTTGTGCTGTGTCCCATTGACCGATCGGTGGTAAAGCATTTCCTTTAGAAGTGCTAGCAGAATTTAAATTCATAAATAAATACATAAATATGTTTATACAAAGATGTATCTAAATAAATAAAAATGTGTTAAAACGGGTGTCGTTATCTTTATTTTTGTCAAGTATTTGGTTCGAAGTGTTACAGGATACGACCTCTACGATGTAATCCCATTAAACCACGTGGGAAACTAGCAGTATATTTCTTTTTTTTAAAATCATCCGATTATAGCATTAAAAACACAAACGTTAGTCCAGTAGCTGAAAATCTATTAGCAGCAAATGTCTGGGAATTTAGAAAAATCAAAGACATCGTGTCTTTGATACGATGTTTTTCTTTTTACATTACAGTACGTAGAATCTGACAAAATTAGCAACTCTGTAATAGAGAATTATTTGTTGTCGTATAGATCATTCCTCAGTTCTGCTTGTATGCTTTTCCCCCTGGAGAACTAATAAGGCACAGTTATAGTTATTCCACTCTGGCGGATGGAGTTAATCATTTTTTCGTGTTTTAAAAAAAAATGGCTGCTCAGTGTTCCTCCTGTATCTGTTGGTTATGTTATTTTCAGCCGTCTTGTGCACCAGAAATAAAGTAGTTGGGAGAAGGCTGCGAATTCGCTGCTAAAACATTTTCTGCATGGACACAGTTTTAAGCGCAAAGCAGTCGTAACCTGTCATCTAAATCTCTGCAGAATATCGGACGCACATTCACTGTGTTTCCGTGGGCTGAAATCTCCTTTATTCCCAACAGGAGGTTTTATGAAGATGGTGCAATTGTCCTGGGTGAAGAAGCCAACATGCTCGCTGGTATGCTGCTAGGACTGAACGCAATCGATTTCAGGTATCGACTTTGTCCAAATCGTATTGATAGTAGCCATTTTTAGGTCAGGCTTGACAACACAGACTATATTTATCAAGTTTTCAAAGCAGAGGGATCTGTGGATCCTCGCAAAGAAGTATTTAGCACTCACTTCATGTTATTGCTGTCTGGTGCATCATTACCCTCCTAGGGAGCGCCTGCTTTTATACATCCCAAAAGGAAGCCAAAACATCACTCATTAAATTCTATATGTTGTATATGCACAATATATGCATTGTATAAATCAACCTCTTTTTATTTTTCCCCGCTACAGCTGGATTTTTAAAAATGTTTAAGTGGGGACTCAAATTCAAGGCAGGCCTATAGGCTTTGCCAATGCTTGTTACTTTTTAAAGCTTCGTTTTCAGCTTGCATGTACTTCTTTTAGTATGCAGCCATGAGTCAGTGAACGGCTGTGTTGAATGAGTTTGCTTTCAGAATGATTCGGAGACATGAGTAAAAGATGTTCATATCTAAACCTTTGACTATGTCCATGTTGTTGTTTAATATGTTTGTTAGATATTTGGGCCAGGACTTCTGTGCTATCAATATAGTAATATATATACAAAGGGATCCTTTCTATACTCCAGGCATGGTTCAGGTCTGGCACATCTACCCTAGACCAGATATTTCACCTGCAGGTCCTGTACTGGAAAACAGCAAAGGTAGAGGGTGGCAGCCTCTACCTTGTGTTTGTAGACCTGCGGGCGGCATTTGATCTGGTTCCGCGTGACAAATTGTGGAAGGTGTTGGCAGACTTGGGACTCCCTCCATACCTATTAAATGTACTATCTAGGCTACATATAAACAACTTTGCCCAGGTCAGGTGCGGTAGGCATGGCGAACTCGGAGACCAATTCCCAGTCCAAAAAGGAGTTCGCCGAGGGTGCGTGTTGGCACCCACACTATTCAGCCTTTACATTAATGGCCTTGTGGAACATTTGAATGGTGTGGTTAACAATGATGCCCCTAAACTGGTCACGGGTAGAGTGACCGCTCTGATGTTCGTAGACGACACACTGTTGTCTAGAACATCGGGCATTCAAAAAATAATCGATGAATTTGTTGAGTTCTGTGAGCTTCGGGGACTGGAAATTAATCTGGAAAAAACTAAGTTTATGATTTTTAATCCCCCTAAGCGGGTACGCCCAAATCCGGTTTTACATGGTACCCCCTTGAAAGGGTCAAAACATTTGTCTATCTGGGTGTTACTTTAACTGACAACTTTGATTGGAACACCCAGATTGCTAAGTCCACACTCAAGCTATCCCAGCTTGCTGGGGGTATAAGTAACGTTTTTAGGGAGTCAACATTTAGGCCGGTGTCCCTAGCTCTGGAAATATATTGCCGCCAGGCTAGCATTGCAGCAATCTATGGGGCTGAACTTTGGGGGCACAAGCAGATAATGAGCCTCAAAAAGGTAGAACAGTCCTTTGTGAGAAACTTAGCTGGGTTACCGCCTAGTACGCCTTCGATTCCTCTTAGGCTTGATCTTGGCATGGTCCCAATAGAAGAGATCATCAGTGCAAGGCCAATTATGTACTGGAAGAGGCTGTGGTCAGTCTCCGAACTGGCTGCGTATAGAGCAGAATTTTCTGAGATTTTGTCTATTCTTATACACAAAAAGATCCCTTGGCTTCAGCACATTCGTACGGTTAGTACCCGGTTAGGTCTTTCGGAGCTGTGGGAAAACCCTGAGACTTATTGCCTAGGGATATCCAAGAAGGAACTTCTTTCTCATATACGCACGCAGAGCGCTCAGATGCTATCGAGCTCTACATCACTGAGTAGGTTAACATCTGAATTCCTCCTAGTGAAATCTGAACCCAAAATTGAGGAATTTTTGGATATGATTGAACCCCCACTTGCTCGAAAGCTACATCTTCAGTTGAGGCATGGCACTCTACCTATTGGGTCTTTTACATCTAAATGGGTAAAATCTAATACTGAAGCTTGCCCTGCATGTAATTATAAAAATGAGAATGTAACCCATGTATTGTTTTTTTGCCCTGCCTATTCTGCAATTAGAAAATGTTGGCTGATCCCTATTTGTAAGAACTTGGGATTCTTGAATTTTACACAGGCTTGCAGGATATTGACCTATGATACCCATCCTCCCATTGTGTTTGCGGTTTCACGCTATCTTTTTAGCATGTGGCGCAGGAGACAAACCTTTTTAAATTAATTGTTGTATCTACCGTCTTATCTTTGTATTCTGATAACTTCTAATTTAATTCTGTTTTAACATTTTATGACTATAGTTTTATTGATCGTGCTGATGTATTTTATGTGCACTTTTAAGGTCATCTGACCGAAATAAAGTTATCAATGATGATGATGATGATGATGATGGTAATGACACTTGTGTATGTAAGCATGCATTGGAGCCTACGTTGCATATACTTAGTAGTAATGTAAACTAACCTTTGCAACTTCTTACTTTCTATACAGTTTCATCACTTATTTCAGGGCCCAGAAAAAAATTAATCTGGTATTTCACATTTTCATTGACAATAATTATTAAAAAGTTTATAAAAATGAAGACAAATGGAATATTGTTTTGTAACTGCGCATGTAGACATTACAACAGAAAACTTTGATACAGGCTTCATTCCAGTGATACGATTCCTACAATGACTGCAGAAGATGTCTAACTAATAAACGTACTTCCATTATAATTCATTTATTGATGTTATGAATATAAATAAAACAATGTTTTTATTCAGTGTCTGTACAATAAACTTATTTGAGGAGATGCTCTTTATAGATATACCAACAGTGGCTTATATTCATAATCGTCCTGTGTCATCTAGCTACGCACGTTTCGGTGACTCAGTGCCTGCATCAGGACAGGCATGTCCACTGGAAAATCTGATAGGTTTCCTATTAAAAATTCTCAGGACCGAAAGGAGAATGGCATGGACTATTGGTTGACCGCATACTGGGCACAACTGC
Organism: Lissotriton vulgaris; assembly: GCF_964263255.1. NCBI lineage: Eukaryota > Metazoa > Chordata > Amphibia > Caudata > Salamandridae > Lissotriton > Lissotriton vulgaris. The sequence continues at coordinate 52,818 of NW_028248195.1, read as the reverse complement.
AGTAATACTAGATCACACTGGTATGTGTAAGTTCAATGAAGAGGCTTATACAGGTGTGCAAATCACATGGGCTCGGGGCGCCAAAAAGGAATTCCTCTGGGTGCGTCATCTGCCCGGGCACGAAGATTTAAGATCCGCCTCAGAAAATGGTGGCCTCCTTCAATCAGTTGAAAAAGAGGGGGGGGGGGTCTATCATTTACGTAGTGTTATTCATAAACACGTCATCCACAGCTACCTGGCACGCTAGTCTATAGTCGGTCAGAAAATCCGCGACCACCTAATATTAAGTCATAACATCAATTAGTAAATAATAAGGCTGCATGGTAGAAAAATAATCCCTCGTAACTTTTTTGCTGGCACTTCTGGTCTGTGGTCAACATTCCTTGCCTTGCTCGTCCTGCTGCACAGTCCCAGGGGGACTGCATCGATCTATTTTCTGCCATTCCAGTGACGGGTACTACATCTCCCAGCGTCCTGTAGCGGCGCCTACCACCGCGTCAAGGCTAAGCTCCAGGAGGCGCTTTAAAAACACCAGAGTGCTCCTGCAGCGCGGGACTCGCCCGGGGGAAGCCCGGGTCCGTCCATGCCCGTCCTAGCCAGGAGGAGGCAGTGCAGGGCCACCCCCTTTTCATTGGACTACTAGTCTTCCTAAGGACTTGGTTAGTGACATTGCGTTTAATCTTAACAATTGATTGCTCTATATCCCTTTAGTATTTGTTTACACTGGTTGCTGCCAATTATGAGTAAGGGCAATCGTAAGTGGGCTGGGGGTCCAGGGGTTGTGGGAACTCTTGATGCTTTTCTTACAAGGGCAGAATCTGTTCTTAATCATGAAATTGAGCTCACTCAAAGGAGACTCTCTCTGGATCCCCGTCGAGTCTAATCTGAAACTCCCTTAGCTGGCCCCTTACTAATTCCGTATTCACCTGTTGAATATACGTCAACAGGTTTCCATGCCTTTAGTAGCATTACCTGAAGATTCACTCTCTACAGTCAGCGTTCCTTCTCCCACACATTCACCCCCACCCAAGATTTCAACCCAACTGCAATGGCAAACTCAGGCAAGGGAAAGGGAGCGCACTGTCACCGTTACATCGAAAAAAATGAAGGTGGGTGGTTTACCTCTTACTACACACCAAGATAGCAAAGTGGCCAAAACCAGAGGAACGGTTCGTGGCAAGAAAGGCTGTACGCAGGATGTCGCTGTTACAAGCATATCTAGCCCTAGAGATACCAGTTCACAGGCTTGCTGTAAGCAGGTCTTAGGCGATCTGGAAGATCGTATTTTAGTTTAACAGCTGTAAGATCCGACTATAGGGCTTCCACTCAAGTTCAGGGGATATATGAGTACAATGTGCCGACCTACAACTGATTTGAGTCATTCACAAATCTGGAGGATATTGACTGACTGAGCTCTTCACTACTATCTGAGAAGTCTATCTCTCCAATGGTCGACTTAGGTTTGGATGACCAAGTACTAGGTTCCCCACGTAGCCATGGGCTATCACTCTACGCAACATATGGGTCACCGCAGAGTAGAATTTCAGACTCCACGGAAAGCACCAGGGCACTTGAACACGGTTTGGTTCCAAAAGGAAACCACTGTATCAAATGTACTAGTTTACAGGGGTCAGGGTGTGGTTCATGTCCACATCCGAGAACTATTGCCCCTAATGATGATGGAGCAGGCCTTAAATTAGCATCATGGAACATTGCAGGGGTCACAAATAAAACCGCCTCTATGGAATGGTCCGCTTTTATCGAGGAACAAGATATATTTTTCCCAGGTTATATTAACTTTGCTAAAATCGCTGGAAAGGGTGTCCGGGGTAGACCCAAAGGGGGATTGATTATATGGGTCAGGCAGCATCAACAATATAAGCTTGAGGAGATCTATATCGATACCAGGGATATTCTCATTGTTAATGTTATCTCTGGGTAATATCCCAGACCTTCTACTTGTCAATGTTTATTCTAGGGGCTTGCAAGGAGGGAAGGCCTCCAACATAGTAGCTCTTCTTGAAGACTTTTTAATAACCCAAAGAGGCCTGAACAATATATTAATAGCTTGAGATTTTAATTGTACGTATGAACCCCTGGATTTCCAGGATATTAATTTTAGTTCTGAGGAGGACAAGCAGTGGTCTATTCCCCCCCCTCCCCCCCCCAGACCTTCCTCCAATAAAAAAGTGGACTAGCGCAGCATTACAACTAAAAGTATTCTACCTGGCACACGGGTTGAGAGCAGCCAATGGGCGCTCGAGATCCGAGAAGACTCGGAAGCCGACATTTAGTAGTAGGCAACGCTCCTGTCGCATTAACTATTTTATTATCAACAAGGAGTTCTGGCCCAATCTACTAGACATGCTGGTCTATGAGCACCCTGAAAGTGATCACAACCCTTTGCTCCTTTCTCTGCGGCACATGTATTCAAACTCTGCAGACGGGCCCACATCATGGGTAGACTTCGTAGAAGTCCAATTATCGAATGACACAACGTTTAAAATGGGCTAAAGTGGCCACCAATGCAGAGAAGATGAATCAAATGAACTGGTAGACAATGCTCTAGCCACTCTCCAGGGTGATGTTCAGCATGAGGCATATCTAGATAGTGTCGGTCTGGCACATGAGCATCTTTTTAACGGGCTTAAAAGTTTTTTTGTTGCTAGGCACAAAAAAGTGCACACACCCCCATGTCATAAGGCTGCAGTTTGGTACAACTCATGTTGTGCGGCCTATAGAACCCTTGCGGCAGCAATCGGGTCCAAAGATCAGGTTATGATAAGAGAAGAGGGCTGCTTATAAGGCAGCACAATCCCAGGCCAAAAGGGACTGGGATGAAGGCCACTGGACAGATCTACTCAGCACATGCTCTGGGAGAGACATGACTGATTTGTGGCATTTGGTGAAGTGGAGGAGCGGGGATATCAGGGAAGTTCCCATCAACTATGTGGAACCTGAATAGTGGGTTGATCACTATAAAAGTCAGTTCTCCTGCGATCCAGTTGCCCAAGATATCTTTATAATGCAGCCATCCATCCCAGCTTTGTGCATAACCAAGCAAGAAGTGGAAAATGCCCTACTCCAGGTCTCTAAATGCAGGGCTCCCGGACTTGACTGTATCCCTGCAGATCGGTTCCTCCACAAGCTTGATTCCTGGGGCACTGTATATCCAGCTCCTCACCAATGCAATTGCTAATGGAGCAGTGATACCCAATACTTGGGCTGGAGCAGTAATTATTCCCATATTTAAAAAAGTGGATTGTACCAAGCCGGTAAACTACAGGCCAATTAGCCTGATTGACTGCATAAAAAAGGTATCGGCTAGGGTGGTGTTAGGCAGAATGCAAGCATGGATGGAGGAATGTCACATTTTTTCTGACTTACAGGCAGGGTTTCGGCAATATATTAGCTTGGTTGACCAGGTGCTAAGGTTTATCCTCATTTACTGGCGTACTGTAACCCTGGGGAGAGGTACTATTTACGCTGCCTTCGTGGACCTGAAGTCAGCTTTTGACTTGGTCCCGAGACCCAAGTTGTGGCACACTTTCCTAAAGTTGGGTATGCTGCTGGAAATCCTGGCTCTTGTTGTAAAACTGCATTCGACGAATTATGCACAGGTCAGATGGGATATGGAGGGTGGTATCACAGAAAAGTTTGCGGTCAAAAGGGGAGTAAGGCAGGGGTGCATCTTGGCACCCACCCTCTTCTCATTGTATATCAATGGGGGAGTGAAATACTTTTAGGATTTCCATATGGATGCCCTGACCCTAGTAGGGACCAAGATCCCATTACTAATGTTTGCTGATGACACTCTTATTTTATCAAGAACGAGACAGGGCCTCCAGTGTGAGCTCTCTAGATTTGAGGAGTTCTGTGTGGACCACGACCTTACCATCAACGTTGATAAAACTAAGTATATGGTCCTGCAAACTCCAACAACGTCATCAGTGAGGTTAGAATGAAGGACGGGGCTTTGGAACAAACCAGGAATTTCTCCTATCTGGGGGTAACTATAGATAGAAAATTAAGCTGGAAGCCACAATTAGACTGCCTCACTGCTAGACACGCTCAACTCTCAGGTGCTTTGCTTAAGGAGCATAGGTGTTCTTACACTAAACCCATAGCTCCTGTGCTACAAATCTACAATACTAAAATTGGTGCCTCAATCCTGTATGGGGTCACGCCAATTTGGATTCTCTAGTGGTGGGCCAGAATGCATTTTGAAGATCCTTAATTGGCCTTCCCCAATCCACCCCAATGGCGCCCCAGTGTCTGGACCTGGGATGCAACCCCATTAGGGACGTGGCACAATATAGGTCAGTAGCATATTGGAGGAGACTCTAGGTGACTCCTGAATTTGCACACTATGCCTTGGCTCTATTAGAAGTCAGAGACTTAGGTTTTAACAGGCATATTGTTTGGTTTAGACATGTTAAAAATATACTCTACGAGCTGGGAATGAGCCACTTATGGACCTTCCCATCCGGAAGTATATTTCCAAGCAAACTTGAGCTCAAGGCAGCCGATTGGAAAATGATTAACACAAGTCTGCTTGCAGCTTCTTCCAGCTGCACTCTGTCTAGAGTTTTTTTCGATATAAAACATGAACCCAAATATGAGATGTACTGGAATTTAATTACCATAGTACATGACGGGAAATTATTTCACCAGTACAGGGTGGGAACTTTACCGACTAATGTTTTCATCTCTAAGTGGTGTAACTCCAATGCAAATTCGAGTAACTCCACTTTTGTCCAGAAAGGTCCGAAACCCTTGAACATATTTTCTTTGGTTGCCCAGCATACGGTAAACCTAGGCTTTGCTGGTTGAAATCCATTTGTGGTAGTGAGGGTACTAGGTCCAGTAGCAAGGCCTTCAGAATACTTAAAACATCATTGGAAGGCCCCACTGAGATTGCAATAGCAAAGTTCCTGGACTGGGTTTGGGCTATCCGCTGGATCGAAAAGAGGCAGAGGCCACTGTCCCTCTCACCTTGATATTACTATCTTTATAACCAAGTACGATGCACTTTATTGTATAGTTTTGATGCTTTTGTAAAAACTAATATTGTATGTTGGTTGCTAGTCTAGGCCGTATATTCTGGGTATGCTTTAGAGTCCTCATATTGTATTTATTGTTTTAACAAGTTCACATTTTTTTAACTGTGATGATCCATAAGATTTTGTGTCTAAAATTATGAAGTATTCTTATGGCCTCTCATATTTTATGTTTCAACTTTTGTGATTTTCTTAAATCGAAATAAAGTTTATGAACTGAACTGAATATAAATAAGAAATTAAAATAAAGTACCGTTATTGTTGGGTATCTTCTGTCATTGTAAGGCTGATATGAATGTATGATTGTATGACTGGAGTGAAGACTGTACCATTGTTTTCTGTAGTAATGTCTAAATGCACAGTTGCAATACAACGATATTCCATTTGTCTCTGTTTTTATAAACTTTTTAATGTTGATATTCATTACAAAAGTAAACTAATACCAGATTCATGTTTTCTGGGCCCTAAAATGAGTGAAGAAAGTGTATAGAAAGTAAGAAGTTGCCACATTTTTCTGTACATTACTGTTATTTTCGCTGCTCTAGGATCTTGTACACATAGCAGGGGGTCCCCTTCTTTCCACTTCATATACGTAGGATGCCACAGAGCACTGTAGGAAAAGATTCAGTGTGCTGAATCTTGTGTGGAAGAGTTTCCTTATACTTCAATCCCAGTGGTGTAGGGGTCTGGGAGTTTTCAAAACTCCTGTTTATTTCTCATGCACGGCATGGCTGGGTGTGCTAACTCCTTTCTGTCTCCCACTGGATTCACTGTCCAAACAAGATCAGGATAAGAGAACTTGGAACAGAGCAGAATTACTCCTGGTCATAGTGAAACCTTACACAGATATTGTGTCTTTATCAATTACAGGAAAAAATAAGTACTCTTTTCCTAATATCAGTATTGCTTGGGTACTGATACAGAAAGTTTCCTCTTGTATGAGCGAACAGACCTCCGTAGATGCAGAGCGTGAACAGCATCACCCTGAAGAATACGAAGTCCACATGACTCCTCTAATGTGTTCTTACTCCAACTTTGACACCCTGTTTCAACTCATGAAAACCCGAATATGTACTCTGGGGGACATCTTTGACCTTACTTTAACCTAGCTGCGACATGAAGTGCTCGCAGATCTTATCCATTGAGAGGAAACGTCAGTGTCTTCTGATAATGGGGCAATCCTATTTTAACCTCCTCATTCATGTAATATTTCGGTTTGTCTCCTTTCATGCCCATACTTTAAATGGGCTACTTTTTGGATGTACAATACCCTAATTTCCTCCACATTTATTTTGGGAGTTCGTGTCTACTAATTCATTGTTATAGGCAAGGGAGCATACAATAAGGCCTTTCAAAAGATTAGATCACTCTAGCAAAGTTTGAGGAACTGTAACCCAAAGACTGAATATTTACTTCAAGAATGTTTTGGCCTTTTCCTTCACAGATCTCCTACTAATGATAGTAAGAAATTCTGTAGAATATTACTTTATCCAGGTCCCAAAGATACCTGTTGCTTCTTCATGGTGGGTAATTGTGGCATACACAATATGACCCCAACATTTCAGCTCTTTGTAGGAACCTTTTGTGCTGCTCCTAAATTGATAAAGTACACATTCCAAGATGACTTCCTAGATCTGAGGAGTCTTGGTGCTAGGACTTACCCTCCAGCAATGTATGGGATCTTTTGCAACCTAGTGAAAAAGCGGGTTGAACTCTCCCGTCCCTCTCAACCAGTAGACTCCTATGGCAACCTTTCCTTTTAGAAAGCATGCTCCATGGAAGAGTAGGCCATTTGGTCTTTGGATTATGATTGAGCCCTTCGAGAGCACCATCTGAAGTTCATTTACATTAAAATATTGCAGGACTGGTAGTGGGCACCACAAAAGCTCCATAAAGCCCAGCTCTTACCCCTGGACTTGTGCTGGTGGTGCTCCACCGCCCTCTGTGATCTTTTTTCAGGTACTGTGGCCTTGTCCTGCTCTAGCCCCATACTGGTCTCACATCTGGAAGCGCCTCCAACAGTACAGCCCGTCCCAATAATTCCTTTGCCACACAGGACCTTGTCCATGATTTCTCGGACCTCCCCAGCACGGCCTCACAAGACCACCGATGGCTAGACGCATCCCTTGTGACAGCCAAATTCTGTATCTTATACCACTGGAACGCGCTCTCTCTCCCCCTGTTGACTTCATGGCTCCTGGAATTATATTGTATAGCAGGATATGAGAAAATTGCATATACTATGAATGACCAATTTCATATCTTTGAGATAACATGTGTATTTGTAAAGCGCACATTCACCCAGAGGTATCTTGGCGCTGAATAACAGATGTTTATTGTTACCCAACTCAATGGTACTCATTTTATCGACCTCAGATGGATGAACGGCTGAGTGAACCTGCTGGGATTTGAACCTGTGACCATGAGGTCGAACACAGGCCCCTGAAGTGTACGCATTCGTCCACTGAGCCACCAGACCCGGCCTGGTGCCCTTTCATGTCTGGCGTTTTGGGTTCACTTCCCTAAGCCCCACCCCAACCTGGGGCACACTGGCACTGTATGCTGAGCTCCACACCGGGCATCGTACCCCGGATGGCATCTACCGGTTCCTGGACACTCGTTGCATCTCTGCTGTTCTGACACATTTAACCCCTATTCCGCCCTCTTTCTCCCTTCCCACCCTCTGCCATACCCCACACTGTCCCATCACTACTAGTGCCGCCCTATCTGCCCGATAGGGTCTACGCATGGTAATCAGTTTCCACCCCCTGAGGATATGGCCCTGCTTCACCTATGAAGCCTATGCGCCCATTCTACGCTGTGTATTTTCATCATCTTTTCAATGCGACCCTACTCTTGATTACTGCTGGGTTTCCCCTGTTCCCCTCCCTTTTTTCTCCCTCTTTATTCTGCATAATGAAGGGTTGCACTGTGTGCCACATGTGACATCCTCATGCCTATTCTGGTTGCATACTTGTTTTTGTACTTTGCTAGACTTTCGATAAATGAATTGCACAAAAAAAATAAAAAGCTATCTGAAAGTGATAGTTGAAGGGAATGGACTGACACTGCACAAGGGAAAATGAAATATCCAACCAATTCTAAGAATATTTGATATAAAAGTCAACTTTTCATTATGTAATCTACTCCCGTAGTAGTTGCTAGTCGGGGACCAATGTTCCTGTGCATTGCTGAGGCATGTTTGTTAACATGAATACGCCACTTTGTAAGTGGCGAGCATTCTGATTCGAATTAATGATGTGATCACTTGTGACTTCACTTCCATGACAATAATTTAACCCATATTGTTGACATGGGTCGCTTTTGCATTTTGTGGTCTCTAATTGTCAGTTCAATTTCTGGAGTTTTATTTTTTTTGTAGGTCTACTTTTGACTGTTTGTACTTTTTTATTGATTGTCCTTTTTTCCCTCGTGTTCAGCCATTCCTTGATTTTGTTATGTTCCATATCCTATCGCTGCCACTCATTTGCCCTCTCTTCATTCATTGTTTGGCTTTAGTTGGCACATTTACTTATTTGATCTTTCTTTCCCTTTCATATATCATTTCTTTACATATCGCAGTCCTTTCTCATTTTGAGCACCCTTTTGGTCCGAGTATCTCTTTGGCTTTGTTCTTTTTCATTTACATTCTTTCTTTAATGATGCATTTATATTGGACCTCAGACCTTACCTTTTTCCTTCTTCTAAACTTCTCTGCTTCCTCTTTTCCCCATACTCTTCCTCGTACTTGATGGCAGTAAGCAAGCCATGGCTCTACTACGTTCTATTAGTTACTTATTCATACTGCGTTTCACTGTTTCTTCTTTTTCTTTTAATTTATGATTTTTCTATGCTAGTTTCTGCCTGAAAGGAGAAGGTTTGGATGGAAGCCATCCCGCTGTGATAGACTACACGCCTTATTTGAAGTTTACTCAAAGGTAATTTGTTTCAGTGACTCGGAAATTGTGATTTTATGGTAATAGCCTGCTTTATGTGTTACATGTCCTAATATTTTCAAAGAACTTCAATTTTTAAAACCTCAGTGACTGGGAACAATGTTATGTTTTCATCTTTGATTTCATTGTGTGATTCATACATTGAAATTTAAGAATACTTTGAGTTGTGGACAAAGTTGATTGGCATATCAATTTATTCACATTCCAGATAAACCAAAAGGAAACATCATCAAAGTATTGGGCTTAAAATAGCCCCACAACATTATTATACGTAATGTAAATGTTTGATAGTGATACAACAAAGAACTAGTGAAAATGCCCAATCTGAAGATTTCTAAAGGCAAATCTGCGAATTATTTTAATGTGTAAACAAAAAGTGTACCAATGCCAACTTTGCATTTAATGACTATGTTAAGGTGTTCATGCATACATGCATAATGCATCTCACCCTACCTATTCAACTAACATCAGCTCATTCACATGGGCTCTGCAGGTCCCTGAAGATTGTTACAGCTGTGGCACCTATAAGGATTCCAGTGCGTGCCCTGGTCATCTCCAATCCCTACATAAAGCCCCTGGGAAATCTGCTTACTGGCAACACTATCAAAACTCACCAATTCAAGAACACACAGCTCCACTTGAGTTTCCTCCATTCCAAAAAATCTACTCCGGGCTCAGTCACAAGCGCTTCTAAAGGTAGTGGCTATCAAACTGCTACCTACCTTCCCTTATGCCTTAAGTCATTAAAAAGATGAGAAACCTAACGTTATATATAGTCTGATAGAATGAGGTTATGAAACTGCATGGGATCTAAAGTCTTCCCTCCATCCTTTGACTAATCCCAAACCTCATTTTTACTACTATGAAATCCCCTAATAACCCTTTCTATACTCGTCCCTTCTCTATACCTCCTTTGGCACATTCCAATCCACTTTTACTCTTATAATCTTCCAAATAACACTTTCTAGACTCTTCTCTCTACTATCCTGTTAAATCCAACCAACAGACTCGCATGTCCAGTGCTCAAATTAACAACCTATATTGCCCTATACTAATCCACCACTAATCCATTTTGGGGCCGAAGTTGCAGGATACTTTCTGAAAAGCACTTAAACGCCTTGTCTGGGGTAGTAAATACAATCACAAATCTGTTTCTAGGGTGAAAGAAAGCCCAATAGACTCCAAGGATGGACTAATTAAAAAATAAAATAAAAGGAAAGAGGTGGTGGTCCACCAACTCCTGGCTTCAAGCCATCCCACTATTCCCAGGCTCAGGAAATATCTACTTCTCCCCTGGAGGGGGCAGATGGGGGGTTTCCGCATTCTTCCAACACTAGAGTGGCAGAAAGCCAACTAGCCACCAGTGCAAGGCTTTTAGAATAAAGGAATGGGGTGGGGTGTTTTACCACTCCAGCATCAGTCCCACCCCTCCAGCATCAGTCCCACCCTGTATTCTTTATGGCCTAATGCAGATTTTCTGCTCCACATCTCTTGAAACCCAGAGCCTTAAGACAGCTGCTTTCTCCCATGGCAGGAGAGAATGAATTTGGAAATCTTTGGGTGTTTTTACATAAATATAGGCAGAGAGGGGACAGGGGCCTGATTCCAATACTATTAGGCACCTTACACATTCCTTTTTTGGATACCAAACCCTGGTGCCTAGTGGGCTTTCTGCCCCTTGGTGTAGAAATATGTGAGGTGAACCTTCCAGGCAGAAAGGCTATCTGTAGTTGGTGGTGGGGTGGGGGGGTGCTAAGAGTTCTCCTTTTCACAACTGTGTGTTGCTGAGAAGAGTGTCATTAGCACAGCAAAACCATTTGTTGGGATCATGTTTAGAAAACAAACACCAGTTTTCTTGCACTTCCCCTTTTCCAATTTGTTATAAAAAGCAAGATTTTGACAAGTTATGGTTATTTTCTGAGTTCACTCTGAGGAAAAACACAAACCCTACATGCCTTTACATCATTAACGGTGTGCCACATGGATACGTTTGTCAAGAGTGCCCATTGCCTCTCCCAACCTGTATGTAATCACAGCCTGAATCATTTCTGTATTAGTTCTTTGTCGAATAGTGCTCGGTTGCTGTCATGTTTGGAGACAGTCTGCTCTAAACAGAGCCTGGTACCCTCCATTTTGTGCTTGCGTTACACTCTAATGACCACATTCAACCCTTCCCACTCAGTTGCCCTTTGTACCTCCGCACTTCGACTGTTTAGATCATGTATTTTAAGTCTAGAGCCCATAATTTCGTCTTCATATATTCAAAGAATTTATGTAACTTGATAGGTTTGGTTCTGGGGGCCTATATAGAATGAGGGTGCATTTATTTACCTTAGTTTTGTCCCAGATGGGGCTCAGATGCATGAAAGATGCTTGTTGATCTGGTTCACTGCTTGTAGATCTGGTACAAAGTATTTACTATTGATGCATCCCCCTCCCCTCTTTGATCTATTCTGACCATGTTCTTAGCAGTACCATTCTTTTTGTTTGTGAACAGTGTTAATCTCTTCTAGCTTGAGCAGAGCTTTTTTGTATCTCTCAGATGGAAGGTTGTCCAGTTCCTACAGAATTTGTAGGCAGCAAGGTCACTTCCTTTCTCGTTTTTTACATTGGGCTTCACGGTGCCGTTCTCTTGAGCAGTCTTCTCCCATCAGAGGTCCCTGGTGCGTAGGCCACACGCAGCCTTGTTCCCAGTTGTAGGCCCTCTTATTCTGCGCAACAGAATGAAGACCAATCTGAAGCTTCCTCATGCTTCTCCATGCAAGCAGCCTCAGATCTCGGGATCTAGGCAGCACCCTCTTTTTCCACTGACCCAAGGCATAGCTTCTGGTTCCAGTATGATCCTGGAAGCACTGAGTCTGATCTCTCCGATCCACCTCTTTGTTCAGTCCCTGTTTGCTTGGTCCCTGGAGCTCACAGATAATGGTTTCTGCGGACAAGTATCCAGAGTACCCTGTTTAAGCCTTTTTATGATGGGGACATGGCAACCCATTCAGCCTCTACTTCTATGAGCGCCATTGGCCACCATGTTGTTATTTTGGGTCTAGGCCTTTTGATTGGATCCTCAGTGGCCAAGTATGCTTCGCTATTTGCAGTGCTTTCAATTATCAGGCTAAGTCCCTGGTCCATTTCGTATCTATTGGGGGTCCGGTTCCTCTTGTTTGAAGGCCACACTGAGGAAGTCATCGAGGGTCCTGCAGCAGCTGCCTCAAGGTCCCTCTTCCCCACCACGTTGCGAAGTCACTTCCCTCGCTTTGGCAACTTTACTGCAATCATATATTCAATCCAATATTTGCTGCCTTTCATATTATTCACTTCAACTCTGTTTAAAGTAGAAGCGATAATTTATACTTAATAAATGCACAGTTTCTAAGTCAAAAGAATACATTATTAGGAAATGCCTTTTGAAGTACATTAATCAGAAAGGATTGAACTGAACATAATAATTTCTAGTTCCATCTGAAAATTACGCAAACCATACCAGTATGTGCTGACAGTAATTCTTCCACAACACAGAAATAAATGTATGTAAATCCTATAATTCTAATAACTGCCTGTTCCATGTTGGTAATCCGGCTGCTATAGAATTGATTGTTGGCGGGATGCTTCGGTGAGTTGAAACCTTGTTGCTAAGATATACAGTGTTCTGCAGGTTACAAGTCTGAATACCATTAAGGAGGACTCGGTCCCACATCCTTTCAAGCAGCTTTAACTTGAAATGAATGTTCACACATTAGATGCAGAATGACGGCCACTGATGCTTTCCTTTAATCGGCTCTGCGGGGAGACCACAGGAGTCGGCAAGATTCCTCTGACAATATACAGGTTACAGCTATAGGACCCTGTCCTTCGTTAGACTGAAACTGGTCAGGCACTCCTTTTCTTGCTCCTTTCTCTGCTTCGAGTCTCTTAAAGTCAGGCAGATTTTTACCAAATCAGTCATTAGCTTGTCTTAAGTTAGGCGGATTTTACGATTTCGCAAGCTGCAGTCCCCATATCTACCCTGCTCTACGTTTTCACACTTCATTCCACTTGGTCTCCACGTGGTCTCTGCATACCATGCTCATTGGGCCAAGTACTCCACTTTCCCCTTACTGATCTGCCTGTTTTCTTAAATTATCTTTAGGTCTGGGGAAGGCATGTGACTTTAGTTCATTTAATGCCAGAAGAAGGGTCTGTCCCTCCATGACAGTGGGTTTTACCCGGTAATCACGGAGGTCTGCGTCATGCACGTTAATGCTTAAATATTTGGTTCATTGCTAGGAAGAGAGGTTAAATGTATCTTGACAGAAAAGTGAGAAATAATTCATCTTGGCAAGAAAGTTGGTGAGTATAACTATCAAGCTGTCTGGTGTTAGACCCCAGATCCTGTTAAGCACACTTCCTACAAGTCATCAACCATACCCTTGGTGCTGATACTTAATACAAATGTATTAAGATGTCAATCCAAAAAAATGACCATGAAGGCAAGAAGCGAAGTTGCCTTAAGTTTGGCTCTGATGGGCTAACAGGACGTGACATCACTAAAGTTTAAACACAAACTAGAATACGTGTAAGGCTAATAAAAAAAAATAAACATGACACTAGATCAGAGAAACGTATACAGAGACAAAAGCACCACCTTCATCATATGACAGACATCTGCCAAATTGTAGCCTCAAATGTCCAGACACAACCATTCAACAGCCAGGGCACTGTCTCAAATACCTACCTACAGCCTCAAATAAAGATAAAATGCCCAAGCACAGTACCTAATGTCTGGCTCCGACCCCACATTTCCATTCGCCATTTCACATGCCGAGATGCAACCGCAAACGCATACTGGCGCCAAGTACCAAAATCTCCACACAGCCTCAAACGCCGAAGCATACACAAAATGCTGCCCAGACGCATCCTGAAATGCCAAGCCACGTCCATCATATTGTAGTGTAGTTCCTATATTCCCAATAGACTTTGCGCATTGGAATAATATATTCTATAGATTGACGTAGGACTGAGGTCTACTAGGTCTCTATCAAATATACTAAACCTAATTGTGTGTGCCAGCTAACTCAGAGGTCCCTAGAAACTTTCTTGAATACACAAGAAGGGATTAGTTTCTGACAACCGCATAAACATGACAACTTTGTTTCCCAAGAATAAGAAAATATTTCTGAGTGGTGGAAACAATAGATAAGTATTTCACTCAGTCAATTGTGCATGCTTCGTTTCTACAGAGTTCCAGAGAAATAGAGAGAAGGGCGTTTTCAATAAAAAGGTTTATTGAACAGTCTTCTTTCTCATGCAAGAGAAGTGAACTGCTACAATCGTTATGCAGACTGCAAAGTATAATGCGAACAGCGAGAATAGTATTATAAAATAATACTGTAAGAGCAAGCATTGTATGGTTTCTAGGCCATATAAAAATACATACATAAATACATTGACTAAAATACTCAACTGGTGTTTCTAAAATACGCCTACCCCAATGTACCTAACCTATGTCTAGTACGAGGGAAGAAGTAAGTATTGTGTAGCATAGGTTTTAGTTTTCTTTGCTAAGAATCTACCAAAGGTTTCTCTAGGTTCTAATCAGAGAAGTGTGGCTCAATGATTAGAGAGGCAGACCCTGATGCCGAGGTTTAGCCCGGGACCAGGGTTCAATCCCCCGCCTCGGCGGGTCTTGGGCTCAAAATTCCACGGACCTGATAATTCTCGCCTCGGTGCCTATTCCAATCATGGAGTCCCACTCTGCAACTCTTGGCAATAGCTTGCTTAATCTCCACAACGGCCCCCACAACGCTAAGGATGCCTGGCCTCCACCTTGGGGGTGCCCAGGAGTGGACGCCTCACAGGGAAAGCCAGGATGGGTTCCACAGCGGTATTCGTACAAGCACCTTGAGACCCTTGCGGGTGAGTAGTGCGCTATACAAGTAACAATTTACATTTACATTTAATCAGCTCCATACCTTGGTTTAGAATGAAGGAGGTCTGGTATCTCTGTCTCGGGACTCGTTTTCCCAACACCTCGCAAGGGGAGCGTGGAAACACTGGAGCATGATTCTCGGCAGGAGAAGGGCAGCCTCTTGATCAGTGCGTCAGCTGGAGAGTCTGCTGCCTTCGGCACTTGCTGTAGAGAGCTGTGTCCGGCAAGTAGATAGTCAAACTGCTCCGAACCACTGTAGTTTGCTATAGCAAGTGAAGGTAAATTTATACCTTGAAGGTGTTTAGGAATGCCATAGTTTGACGTAAAGTCGGGCATATGAACGGCATAATGAACCCCTTGGGAATAGTTGTTCATTGTAAAACTAACAAAGTTCTTGGAGAAATCAATATTCAAGCAAGGGGCAAGTCCCTGACTGGCTAAGCCGATTTTCCAAGAAATCATTGTGACGTTTGGTACGGGTGGAAGTAGCCATGCCTGTATTTGGGTAGCATGGGCTATGCCTAAATAAAGGCTTGATTTCTATGCTTATATAAGGGCAATGTGAATTGTACCTATATAAGGGCATGAATTGGGAAAATTCACTTGGAGCTTAAAACGCCACACAACAATATGTTTAGACACAGCCTGAAATGCCCAGCGACTTGCTCCTCAATGCATGAGCACAGTCTACTTCTGCTCGGGTACACCCACAAATGTGCATTGCTTTCTCCTACTTCCCCTTTGTTTAGAACCAAATACACAATACAGTTTTACCTTACACAGCTATGATTTCAAACCAGACCAACCTGTGCAGCCTTCCTGTATAGACTTATAGGACCAGATACTCAATGAGGCCCCTTGTGCAATGCAACCTTAAATGCAGGCTTGGTGTTGTAATGTACTTGTCCAGTGCCCCTTGCATTCCTATAGGTATTTCACCAGCTGTCAATATAACCTTCTAAGACCTTCTTTTTCCTGAAGAAACCCATTTGCTGCTTCTCTCATTCGCTACTCGCAAACCTCCATATGAGGAGTATATTCCCCCTATTGTGCAATATATATTACTTCAATCACCAGTTTTTCCCTCCCCGTGTGAAGATGCGAGACATATGCCCAGTGTTGGCCTGCTCAAAGCATAAATATGGCTTTAAATACTCTTTGATAACTTTCAATGCAAGGTTTGGCATCAAACACCCAGTGCAACTCTCCTGACTTCGAATTTCTGCTGCTGGTCCCATGCAGTGTGGTTTCAGGCCCCAACCTAGTTTTCCATTGTAAATGACCAGGCCTGAGTTGGCACAGCATATAGGGCGAGGCCGTGTCAGCGGTGAGCCTCTACTGAGTTTTAAGGAAGAGCCAGAGCCTATTGATTATGAACAAGGACTGATTTAGGGCGGTGTGACTGGTGCAGCCGCACCTGGTGCTGAGCTTGGTTGTTTAGAATTAACTGATGGGTTTAAAAGCAACTGCTGCAAAGTTCCTTGTGTGCCTTGCAGTTTTCAGGCAAGAATAAAAATGTCAATATAACTCAGATTCATTTTCCTGCTGGAGAGAGATTGGAGTTTTGTCTAATGGCAGTTTTGATGAGCTATAAAGCAGCGCAGACGGTTAATATACCTGCTGCAAAGAATAAGCACATCTGAATTTTATGTGGATAGCTCAGTAGGTTACTCTTACTGTTAGTTCTAGTTCATAAGTTGCAATAGTAATATAGCACAGTGACCTATGAGCTGCCATTAAAGAACTTTACACAAACTGTATGGTATAGGTTAGAACATTGTTTTCCCCCCAGTCTTTCATTATCCTAATATTGCTAATAAGGGTTTGTTTTGGTAAAAATAAATTCTTCGTAAAGCCAACCCCAACCACTGTGGTTGGTTTTGAATCCTTGGCTTGTGCTTCTCCAAACCAGACATTCTTGAAATATACTGCTTACCAGTATAGATGACCATGGCCTCCTATACCATGTAATCCTAATCGTTTTATGTAACAGTTCCTATATACTGAAATACACACACGATTCCTTGTTTCTGTATAACGTCCGTGTTACGTAAAGTGCTCTGGCACCATACACTGGTATAAGTAGTGCTATAAAGCAGATTAAATACCTGTGAGATGAGGGGTACTTCTGGAGAGTGAAAGTCAGGGAATGCATGGAGATTGGTCAGTGGGCGGGGTGCAAAAAAAGATTGTTGCACCGGGCTCTCCCAGTGCTAAAGCCGGCCTTAATTATGGGACAAAGGTGAAACAGTACTAATTGACCTGCTAGCCATTTTCTAGAAGCTATTAAAATATGGCGATTGCACTTTATTTTTGTAAAAACATATTTTGAACCTACCATTATAAAGAAGTCAGGTTTGTGATTTTACACCTCTTATGGCATTACATAAGATGTCCCAATTTCTGTCTTCATTCCCCCTTTCTCAAACTATCATTCCACGGTGTCAAAAGAATAGTCTGAGCAATGCATTTGTGGAGAAGTACCAAGATTTAAATTCAGTTTTGTGTTGAATTGTGTGTCAGGTCATCCAAAAGAGCTGCTGTTTGAAGGTGTCAATCCCCTACGAACTTTAGTCGCCTTCATTTCAGTAATACATACCTACCTATATGCAGGCCTAGGGGGGCAGCAGTTGCGTTTTGCTCCTACAGTGTGGGAGCAATTCAAAACACATCCATGCCCAAGGACGTGGGACAGGAAGTGTTTTGTTAACCCACCAGAAAGGAGCAGCTTTGTCCTCCCACGTGATGGGAGAGCATTTTCACTTGCTTGCCCGCAGCTGTGGGTAGGAAATAGACTATATTACAGGGGTTGTGGAGTAAGGCAAACAATCAATGAGCCGGCCCTAATGAATGGGGTCCCCTGGGCCATTGTATGACTCTGGGCAGGGCCGGACTGGGAACAGCAACTAGCCCTGTCAGATTGCTGCTTGACCGGCCCTGGGAGCGTGCTAGCAAGAAGCACCTCTTCCCGCTTTTGTTACACGGGCTGATATTGCAGTAGCACTGCAACCTCGGCCCCCACAAGCACGAATACGGACCCCACCCCTCAGCCCACCGGGGAAATGCCCCGTGCCTGCAACGGGCAGTCTGGCTCTGGATGGGGGCCACAGGCCCCTACCTTTTACTTAAACGATGGCTATTGTGAATGTGGTCCCAGAGGCCCTTTCCTGGTTTCGGGAAGGGAGGCCATAAAACCCCTTCTCATTATTAAATGTATTGGTCCCATGAAAAGGGTCCACCCCAAGGTCCTTTTTAGGTTCCAGTAGATGGGCCGCCACTATGTAAATAATAAAGAAAAGTACCTCACTCTTTGGATGAGGTCATCAATGATGTCATAAATTATGTAATAGAACATATGAGTGATGTAATATGTACGGTCATAAGCAATGCATGGTGCAAAATATAGTTAGCTCTACTTACTAGAATTAGTGATTTATATGGCTTTTTGTGGTAAAATCCTGAATGGTATCAAAGACCTATTCACCTAACAGGTCTTTTTTATTGCACCTAACTAAAACATTACTACGTTACTTTAACCTTATTTTTTTTCTTCGAATTTCAAGTTTTTTGTTAAAATAAAGTAATATTTTATTACCATACATAAAACTAACCTCTGGCGCTCATGGCCTTCGACCATGCAAAGCAGGAGGTTGGCTAAAGGACCTAGCTGTGACCAACCCCTCAGAGGCAACCAACCCCCCCACTGCACACAGCCAGCACCACGCTGCACGCTGCCTTTTGTCATGCATGGTGTGGTGTTAGCTACAGGACCAGCCTTGAGCTTGGCCCTTCTCTCAACTCCCTGCGGGCAACCAATCCCACGCTGCAAACAGCCTTCAGCTGTGCGCAACAGAGTTTGGCCTCAGCTTTCGCTGCTGCATGTCTCTGTGGCTAAACCCCCAGCGCGCTGTCAATACAACACCTTGCATGGTCTTTGGCATGTGCAGGGTTAAGTTAGCCTTTGGGCCTGGGGTGAACTCATCCCCTGGGGCTGAAATTTGTAAAAGCAGGGGCATGCAGCCCTACTTCTTTACCCTTGGTTGCCCCCAAAGACCCATTGTCAGGGCGAGTTCTAATAAAACGGAGGAGGGGCTGCATGGGCCCCCTAGCCAACCCTTAAAAGGTTTCAGGGACTCTATTCCCCTGGGGCCAAGTACGATTAAACATGGAAGGAGAAGGGCATATAGCCACCCTCCCTGAGCCTTCTTAGGCTCCATGGACCCCATCCCCAGTGCCAAAATGTACGGGGAGTTGGGTGTGCAGCCCCCCAATCCGAACCCTAATAGGCCTCAGGGAGCCCACCCACTGAGGCCAACCATAATAGAAAAGGGGGATCCAATCCCTCAGGGCCAAACCCAATACAAATGGGGAAGGGGAAGCATGGACCCCCTTCAATATAGCTGGTCCCGGGTATGGGGGTCCCCGGGCTATTAAAGGGCTGGGAGAGAAGCCCTATTGAGCCCCCTCCCCAGATATATTTATAGCAAAATGGTGGCCACCATTTGTTTTCAGTGTTTGCTGTGATCTTGATGAAAACCACCTATTTTTTATTTTGGCCCTGGGGGTTCTCAGAGTCCCCCGCATGAGGCTTAGGGGCAACACAAGGGGCTAAGTACCAGAGTCCTGTAATGGCTGGCTGCCAGCAAAATTATTCTCATGTTGCTGACATCCAATAAGAATACTCGCTTCTTAGAGAGTCTGACTTATGCAGGGGCGAATTGGCCCAAGGGAAAAAAGCCCCTTGGGCCAATCGGAACACTCTATTTTTAAACTGTGCTAGACTTTCAAGAGTCTCTCACGGACTCAACCTTCCAGATATACATATATGTTTTACCCTTCATGTCTCAATAACTACTGAATGGATTTTCACCAAGTCACAGAAAGCACAATCTGTGGACCAGGATCTAGCTTCCTGCCAAATTTGGTGCAATGCTCTTCCACAGTTTTTGCGGTATCACTTCTTAAAGACGTCTATGGAAAATGCCTCCCCTTTTTTCTCGACCCCTGCTTGATGGATCACCCTGAAACCTTCCATGCACAAACTAGGCAAAGACAGCACTTTTTGGGAAAGTTTTGTGGACATTCCTCAAATGGTGAAAAAGGTACTAGCAACACAGAAAAAAACATTTCCTATAGAATTGCGGACTTAATTAAAACTGTACGCAGCTCTACTCTACTGTTCTACTGTATGCCATTCCATTTTACGCTACTCCATGCAACCCACCACTTTACTACACTCCACTATTGCACTGTATGCCACTCCACACTATTTTACTGTAGGAAACTCCAGTATACACACTCTACACCAATTCACTATACGTTACTCCAGTAAACTCTGTTCCACTGTACACCACTCCACTGTACTCTATTCCAATGTTTACCGCTCACCTCTATGCCGCTCCACTCTACTGTACTTCACTACATGCTATTGCACTGTGTGCCACTCCACTATACACTGTTTGTCTGTCACTCCATTCTATGCTATTCCATTGCATGCCACTCCACTCAACTGTATGCTGTTTTACTGTACCCTACTCCATTGTATGCCACTACACTCTACGCCACTGTAAAATTCTCCACTCTGTAACTCCAGTGTACTCCACTTCAACTGTACGCCACTCCATTCTACACAATTAGATTGGATGTCACTTAACTCTATGCCTCTCCATTGTATTATATTTCACTCTTTCACACTCCTCTGTACACCACTTCAGTCTATTCCACTCCCCTGTATGCCACTCCACTGTACTCCATTCAATCTATGCTATTTTACTGTATGCTACTCCACGCCACTCCAGTGTACCCCACTCCACGACACTTGTCTACTTTACACAACTCCACTCTAAAAAGTCAACTCTGCTACTCTATGCTACTCTACCACACTGTACTCCTCTCCATCCCTGTACACTCTACTGTCCAACCCATACTCTAAATTGCACAACTCTACTGCACTCCGCTAGACTTTCCAAAACCATATGACACAACACTCCAATTTATGACAGTTTACTCAACACTGTGCCACAAAACTTTTCCATTCTAGTATACGCTAAAACACTATTATACTTCACTCCACACAATGTTGATTCTATTCTATGTGAATTTGTAGAGGGCATGGCGATCCGTAGGCATCCCAGCGCTAACAACGCGACAGTTCACCGAAGTGATT
This sequence comes from Lissotriton vulgaris, assembly GCF_964263255.1. NCBI lineage: Eukaryota > Metazoa > Chordata > Amphibia > Caudata > Salamandridae > Lissotriton > Lissotriton vulgaris. The sequence continues at coordinate 31,731 of NW_028248195.1, read as the reverse complement.
GGGGTATATTAGTTCTCAAATAGCCATATTTTTTAAATGCTTCAGGAAATTGAGTTCATTGTCAGTGAGTCTCATAATGAGAGGGAGGGTGTTCCATAATTTGGGTACTGTGTGGCTATAGGACCACTCTCCATTTCTTTCTCTTTTTATAAGAAAGAACGCTGACCAGGTGAGTGTTGGTAGAGCAGAGGGCTCTATTCATATAATGGGATACCAGGGGTCTGAGGATAAAGGGGCCTTTTGTTTGGAGTACCCAGCACACTATAAATACGGTTTTGGATTATACCCTTCGTTTGCCAGGTAGCCAATGCAGGGTGACCAGGGCCTGCTGGGCAGAGTTGTGTTCAGGGATATTCAACAGAACTTGGGCTGATGCATTCTGCACCACTTGAAGATTTTTGATGACCTACTTTGGGGCTGCAAGGTAAAGTGAATTCCTGTAATCAAGGCGTGAGAGGATAAGTGCCTAGACCAGGAGCCTTCTGGAATGGAGGGGGAGTAGAAGTAGTATTTTGTGGAGTATGTAGAGATCTGGGCCTCTGTGTAATGATTTATCCAACCATACACCCAGGCTTTCAGTAACCACCTTGGCAGCAGGGGCTGTGCCTAAGCAATCAGGCCAGCGCAAGTTGTGTTGGTAAGTGAGGTTCTTGTCCAGTATAGTCTGCTCAGTTTTCTCTCCATTTAGTTTAAGGCAGGAATCTGCCATCCAGTTCGCTACTCTCTCTAAACAAGGTGCTAGTGTTTGAGAATGGATGTCACCACCCTGGGATAGAGAGAACACCAACTGGGTGTCATCTGCGTATGAGACCAGGGATATCCCAAATGACCGTATGATGTCTGTTAATGGCTGCATTTACAAGTTAAAAAGTGTTAAGCTCAGGGACTAGCCCTGCTGTAAGACGTCCAATGAAAAGTAACTATCAAAGACTTTGAAGGTCCCATCTTTCAGGAAGGAGGTGATCCAGTTAAGTGTAGGACCCATGACATCTGCACTTTGAATTTGCTTCATAAAGATGGTTCACTGTGTCAACTGCTGCACTGGGATCGAGGAGAATATGGCTGCTGTACCGCCTTGGTCAAGCAGCATTTTTTACTTCTCTGCTACTGCCAGAAGGGCAATCTCTGTTCTGTCCATAGGGTAAATCCCTTCTGAGTGGGTTGCAGGATATAGTTTGTTTCAAGAAAGACCTAGAGATGCCTTCTTACATGTATCTCTACCACTTTGCTCAGACCAGGTACCAAAGGGAAGGATATGTAATTGCTTGTTTTCATGTGGAGGGTGGGGGCAGGAGGGGCACTATTCCTGTTGCTAAAGATTGGTTGGCCATTTTCTACAACACTTGGAAGGTGAGCTCAGCTGCTTTAAAGAGAATGTGCGGAGGTGCAGGGTCTAGTGGGGACCTGGATTTAACTTTATTAAATAGAAGTGTGAAACTATCAGGGTAAAACTGGGAACTTCATTAGGACATTTTTCTCTGCAGTTAAATTGTTTTTGATTGGACTGAGACTAGGGTTCTTGCTAGGCTCGGAAGTGTACGATAGATATCCAGTGTCCTACAGAGGGATCAGGCATGGTGCTGTAAGATTTAGGTTCAATCAGTGTTTTTGACACCTGGAACATTTCACGTGGAGCATTGAAGGCAAAGTTGATCCTTGTCCCTCAGTACACAGTACTGTCCCCTCATTCGCCACACTACGTTAACTCACCACTCTACCATGCACTGTTGTGACCAGTGATTGCATTTGAGATGTCATAAGTGTTCTGAATTCTACAATTACACACAGTATGTGATGTAATATGCAAGGGTATAACCAGTGCACAGAGATTGGTATCCAATCTAATTTTGTGGAATGGAGTAGCGTACACTGGAGTGACTTAGCGTGGAGTACCATGCAGTGGAATGGCATACAGTGGAATAGCATAGTGCAGAACAGTGGAGTGGCGTAGAGTAGTGCACAGTAGCGTGGCATAGACTGGAGTGGCATACAGTAGATTAGGGTAGATGCTGTAGCATACAATTGAGTGTTGTGGAGTAGTGTTCAATAAAATTACGTAGAATGGAGTGCTGTAGAGTACTTGTATGGATTTGTGAATGGGTATGTAAGCGGTTGTGTAGGGGATGTGAATGATTGTATGGGTCAGTGAGTGACTGGGTTGAGAGGCTGTATGGGTGAGTGAGTGGTTATGTGAATGGCTGTGTGGTGAATAAGTAGCTGTATAGGTGAGTGGTTGTGTGAGTGGGTGTATGACCACACTACCCCCTACAAGAGCACCTTGGTATTGCTAGAGCATGCCCTGCCTACTCATAAGGGAACCCATGGACTCTCTGCATGACATACCTCATTTTGGTATAGCATATAAAAAGCCAGCTTCCTAAACTCACTCAGTCACTCATTTACCCATGCAGCCACTCACCGATACAGACACACCCATTCACTCAACAATATACTCACATACCTACAAAGCCACTCACTCAGCCACGCACACACCCATATACACACCCATACAGCCACTTACACACCCATACAGCCACTTGCTAGAACTTGAATCCTCCTAAAGAGAATACAGCAAGACTTCAAAGAGGTGAATCTCCACTAAACACAGATACTGCCTTTTAACTATATGAACCAAGTGCTTCTTTCTTTAGTGGAGATATCTTCATTTTCTACTGTATCAAGAACAAGTCTCAAAAATCGGCAAGAAACCTACTGGGGGCCTTTTGTTATGTTACGTGGTGTTATTTTAATTTATTATGTGCACGAATCACCCCGCGATGGGTATCTGTGCGAGTTCCAGGATAACATGCAAGAAGTAACAGTTGGAATAGGCTAGTCTTAAGCAATTTCCTGAATTAAAGATGATCCTTTCACATTTTCATTTGAAGAGTCAACCTATTTGAGTAAAAAGAGGCTAGGAAAGAAAGACCTACCCCCTGACCGGGACTTTCTGATCCTAGGAACAGAGAACAGAGCTTTGCGCGCAAGATCTTAAGTCTTGTCATGAGGGGGAGTATATATGTGTGTGTGTGTGTATGTATGTGTATATATATATATATATATATATATCAAGAATTCTCCTCCTTTTGGATTCGAATGGGCAGGACGCAGCGGGGCTTCGTATATCAAAAATGTATTAAAACTGGTTCGCATGACCGGTTTCGGCTGAACGCCTTTTTCAAATGCTTTCAGTCCAACTTCTTTTCTCTCACTTTTTATCTTTGTTAGCTCCGCCTTGCCTCGTGGTGAATGACTCCCTGCACCTGTGGTGGTTGGCTCACTGCACTTCCTCATCCTTCGCGAATAACAGGGGACTACCAGTCCCATAATGCCGCAGAGTGATGTTTCTATATATATATATATATATATATATATATATATATATATATATATACATTAGCTACTGGTGGTCACTAGTAGGTAGTTGTAGTTAGGACCTAGTTTCCATAGGTAAAGCACATTTTGTTTTGCCAATAACTTTAGTTCCGTTGACAAATCTTCACAACATTTTCAAAATTAGTAAGACAGTCAGTTCAGCTGCTGTGTTGGTTAAAAGTCTCTGGGTGATTCGTCAAGCAGGGGCCAAGAAAAGGGGGGGATCCCAAGACTTATTTCCCCATGCAATTTCTCAAAGGGATTTTAGGCACGACTACAGCCCAAACTTCAGAACGGAATTGGACCAAATTTTGCAGAAAGGTAGCTCTTGGTCCAGAAAGCATCCTTTTTCTGAAAATGGTGTAAATCCTTTCAGTGGTTTTCGAGATATGATGGGAAAACCAAATTTGTATATCTAGTAACGGGGATCCTCCGAGGATCCACCAGTCCTTGTGCTCCAATCTGATTGGCTGCGTACACTTCAAGCAGGAAGTGTTGGCAGCCATCTTGGTATTTTGCTTCAGCCGAATCCCCCCCAAAAAATATTTAAAAAAAGGAGTGCAGGGTAGCAATACCCTTACCCATGTTGCCCTGGTTCTGGGGTCCCCCTAATACCTTGGCAGGGAAAAAAAAAATCTCACCAAAAATCGCAGCAAATTCGTGACTTTGGTTATAACATAAATGAATAAATACATGGAGGCTCCCTCGGTTGTTTTGGGGTAAAAAAGTTGGGCCAGGTTAGAGGGGCCTTTATTAAAAAAAGGAGGGGGGGTTCAAGTGACCCCCCTCCTAGTGCTCTTTGAGTACCAGGGACCACCACCTTCCTAGGGCATAGCCATTTTTAGAAAGAGAGGGAGGGCACATGGCCCCCCTCCCGGGCCGTTATCGATTTTCAAACTGTGTGCCCTTCTTTTTCCCAGAGTCCAGTACTGTGACTATTTCCCAGAGTGTAAAATTAGGGCCATCCTTCCTAGCACATTAATAACCAATTAATTACAAGAACTGCTATATTCTTGCTGCAGCTTTTACCAATCGAGGATGGTGTCAAAAAAGGCCTAGCAGGAAGTGAGTTCACAAGTGTACTCCTGGGCTGCCTTCTCGCTTGAAGCACCCTGGCTATGGCAAGAAGGAAAGTCTCTTTCTGCACTTAAATTGTTGAGATTAAAAAAAGACTCCGCAGCCAGTCGGAGCGAAGACTTCAAGCTGTGTCGGGTTCAGTCCGGGATAACAAAGGCTGTCATTTTCCCCACCAGGAGAAATTATGTTGTCCAGATAGAAGTCTAATGTGGCTGTGCATTAGATGTGAATTCAGCTGCCCTGGAAGTGTTTGAGGCGCACCTTGTTATTGTGGTGTGCACTTGTGCAGTCATGAGCCAGCTAATTACAAATTAGAGACCAACATGGAACTTCAACATGAGCAATCAAGGCAACCAAAAATAAAGCATGGGTTATTCAGGAAAATCGTCGTCATAATTGCAAATGAACTGGTCTGTATTCAGTCTGTGAAATAAAGATAACGTTGTTTCTATCAAAGCATGTCTTAAACACGCGTAAATCCATAATGTGAAGCATTTTTATAGTGTATGCTCTTTTGCTGTGCGGTTTGCTTTCAAAGATTCTGTGGCACGATAAACTCTGTTAACATCTGAGTTTGCGCAGAGCCATGCATCTGCTTTAACAATACAATGGAGCACTCCTTTCCTGCATCAGTGTTAACACCTTGGTCCGCAGAGACTTTGTCCCCGTCCAAGCGAGAGCACACATGGACTCAACTATGATGTCACCTGTCATTAACAGCAATGCCTACTAGAAGAAGCCCAGAGCATTTAGGAAACCATAAGGAGGGATCTGCGTTTGAAACTTTGTTTGGGACAACATTTTTTGTGGATGCTGTTTGCTTCAAGAATTATGGCTAGGACCGATGCTGTGTGGTAATGTTTGATCGTAATGCTTCTTAACTATTTCCCTATCAAGGACGTGACTTACACCTAATTTCCATACCCTCAAAAACGCAAGGTTTCCTTCACCCTCAACGAACTGATCTTTTTGGAGCATTGTCAGGGAACACATCTGTCAGTGGTAGCATGAAGGTAGGGGTAGCAGGACCCTCTTGGCAACATCATCTGAGCCCATGACAATGACCACTTCCTCTGAGGCTGGACAGTCAGTGGGAGGGGTCTATCAAGAACCCCTTGCAATGATCCTAAGGATGAGGCTGTAGGCCACCACACTAGATGTAACTTCTAAGAAAAAGATACACCCACTCATCCACCCACCCAGAGATCCACTCTGGGACCCACTCACAGATCCACACACGCACACACCCACTCGCAGACCCACACAGACAATCGCACATCCACTCAGTCGAATAATCAGACCCACCCACTCATGTACCCATTCCCGCACCCCCGTACTGACTCACGCACCCACTCGTGTACCCGCACACCCACTCGAGTACCAGTGCACCCACTCGAGTACCGGTGCACCCACTCGAGTACCGGTGCACCCACTCGAGTACCGGCGCACCCACTCGAGTACCGGCGCACCCACTCGTGTACCGGCGCACCCACTCGTGTACCGGCGCACCCACTCGTGTACCGGCGCACCCACTCGTGTACCGGCGCACCCACTCGTGTACCGGCGCACCCACTCGCGTACCGGCGCACCCACTCGCGTACCGGCGCACCCACTCGCGTACCGGCGCACCCACTCGCCTACCGGCGCACCCACTCGCCTACCGGCGCACCCACTCGCCTACCGGCGCACCCACTCGCCTACCGGCGCACCCACTCGCCTACCGGCGCACCCACTCACATACCTACTTACCCGCATACCCCCCTTACAGACACACACACATACTCCCAGACCAACACAGACTCTCTCATGTCTCTTGCTTGCACTGCAAATTCAGCTGACTGCTGCTAGCAGAAATAGAAAAACAAGTATTGGGAAATGTCTTATTAGCTCACCTTCACATCGCACTTTTTATCCTCTTCCTGGTTCCTGGGGTTTTTCCTTGGAGCGGTCATCTTGTTTTGTGACACTCTAGATTTCCGTCCCTGATCAGTTACTTAAGAGGGGGGCTACTGTGGATGCTCAGTGGATGTGCCACCGGCATGCCAAAGGCAAGCCCATATGATCCTGCAACACCCATTTTTTTCTAGGTCAGCCCATACCACTTGATGCATTAAAAACTATGAATGTCCCTCGCATACAGTGTGAGGTTCTATCCTCTCCTTTAAAACTTGAAGGCCCGTTTCCATGCCTTAAATGCAGAACTGTTTGGGGTCTCCTCAATGCCATCCATGGGGAGATTGTTCAAAGCAGTACTTAATGCACCGTCCTTGAGAAAACAAGAGTCATGGCTTAAGAACTGGTGTAACCCGGACATTGTAAATTCACTTCCACAGGGCTTTGCCATTATTAGATGAGATGGAATCGAAACCCGTGGATGAGATCTCGTTATAATTTTTTGAGATACCTTTCAATGTAGACTTTTGACCTAGGCCTCAAGTTTAGCCCTTCAATGTCCTTCACTGTTGTCTTAATTTATCGACCTCCTCATTCAATCACGACTTCCCTAACTCCATTGGGAGAAGTTATTGACCCTCTGGTACTACGCTATGTGAATTTAACAATGTTGGGAGATTTTAATCTCCATCTCGAGTGTAGTAAAGTCTCCGACATTGCCAATTATTTAGACACCTTAAGTTTGATGGGTCTTGGACAGTTAGTTACTTCACCGACTCACATTGCTGGGCACACCCTTGATGAAGTTTGCACTAATTGCACAAGCTAACAGAAGGCCCAATTAGACAGCCCTGCTCTGACCACATGTTGATTCCGCTCAGAATTCAACATGAGCCAGGATACTCTAATTCAATGAATGCACCCTAGCCATCTCAAGTACAACATTGGCAAAACGGAGATAATGCCTTTTGGAAAGTCAAATACCTTAGACCCTGCCCTCTGGTGGCCGAGTGAAAGCTCTTCACCACCTCCTTTGGTCAAGGTAATGAAGAATTTAGGTGATAAATGTGATTCCGTTCTGTTTTTTCGCCCACATGGTATGGCAGTAGCTGGAATGTGTTTGTCTCATAAAAGCTTTGAAAACTATCTATGAATATCTCCTGCTATCAGCCAGAAAAGTTGCAGCATTTTGCCTTCATAACCTCTAGTTGGACTATTGTAATAGTCTATATGACGGTTCTTTAAAACCAACCTTGCAGGAAATTCAGGTGGTGCAACACTCAGCGGCCAGATTGCTCCTCAGCATCAGCTGCCCTGAAAGTACTTCATTGGCTGCCAGTCCAAATAAGGGTCCTTTTTAAAATTATTTTATTTATTTTCAGAGCCTTTAGAGGATCGGGCCATTTTTTTTTCTAGAGTTTCCCATTATAGCACTATGCGTCCTCACAAGTCCTCACAAGTCAACTTAAAACCTGAGGAGGGAAAATCCTTCACAGTTCTGGGCACGAGGGCCTATAACCAGCTTCCCAGGGAGTTAAGATTCATGGTTTCGGAAAAGATTTTTAAACAGCAGCTCAAGACTTGGCACTTTCGCATCTCTGATGCTTTGCACTATTCACTTTTTTGACGCATTGCTCCCCCTAGACTGATCAAGTTTGACTAAGTGTACACAATCACATTCAGTACTGCTCAGAGCCATGATACCCTTTTGGGAGTGGCAGTGGCGCTCTAGAAATATAATACTCATTCATATCCACTCAGACCCATTCACATACCCACACAGGCACTCCGACACCTACTCACAGAACCACACACACACACACTTCCACTCATAAATCTGCTCACAGAATCGCTGACAATCCGGCACACAAACACTCTCAGATCCACAGACCCTCCTACAGATACTCACACAAATGCACACCCCCGCAAAGACATGCACCTACTCGCAAACCCAGTCTCACACCCATTCAGACCCACTCACACACCCTCAAAACCACTCACACACCCTCAAAACCACTCACACACCCTCAAAACCACTCACAGACCCATAAGACCCCTCGCAGACCCACTCACAAACCTATACAGCCACTCACACACCCATACAGCCACTCACACACCCATACTTCCTCTCTCTCACACACACTCCCATGTAGCCACTCACACACCCACTCTCAAACATCCTCTCATAGACCCATACAGCTACTCATGCACCCATTCACAGACCCATACAACCACTCACACAGTCAGTCAAACGCAGTCAGTGGTCCAGAAACTATTCACACAACCACTCACACACGCATTCACACCACCATACAGCCACTCAAACACCCACTCAGACACTGATACAGCCACACACCCATTCACACACTCCTATAGCCAGTCACACACCCAAAAATCATTCACACCTATTCACAGAACCATGGAGCCACTCACACACTCACTGAGAAAGCAACACAGCCACTCACACATCCACTGACCAATTCATACAGTCATTGGAACACCCGTACAGCCACAAAGACATCCACTCACGTACTCATACATTCACACAGATAAAATATGCTAGAAATAGTATCATTCATTAATACTACAGAAAGTTTACTAATTGAACTTGTGTAGTAGCTTAGTATATATATTTAAACTGAACAAATGTTTACGAGATGCTCACACTCACTGGATGACTTAATCAGTGATGTCATTTCAGATGTCATTGGTGATGTCAGTTACCATGTCGTGAGTGATGTAATATGTGAGGTTAAAAGCAGTGTCATGCGGGGGTAAGTAAAGTTATAGTTAGCTCAGGTTAATATAACTGCTGAATTTCTATGGTTTTGTACATGTGATATCTGAGGTTAACTATACAATCCCTGTAACCTTTGTTTTTTTCAAAAATAAATTTGTGTATATATATATGGATGGATGGATATATCTATACATTTTGTTTGTACTTCCCTTAAATATATTTACTGTATGTGGTAGTCATGTGTGGTAAAGGTATCTAAATGGTAAAGGCATCTGTGTGTTAGACATGCATGGTGAAGTCATACAGGCTACTTAACAGGCATAGCAGAGCTTACTTTGAGCCAGTGGTTTACGGTGCTCAGCACCGGCACATGATTCTCTGCACCGGCACCGACATTCCACTACATGGTGGTGCTGTCTGTCTACTTTAGGATGAACACAGAAAACTATGTTATAATTCAATATACATTAGAAATTAATAATTCTCGTCACCCATGCCTTTCTTATAGCTCTGAATGATCTGCAACAGTCTGAATTGTTACACTTGTAGGAGTGTGATGGTTAGTTGTGTTGGTACTGTCATTGAAAGTGCTGCGGGGCAAATGTGTGAAGTAAGAGGCATCAACTTCCTGAGGAGGGCCCCAGGGCCGTACTGGGAACGAAAATCGGCCCTGGCAAAGTGCTCGGCAGTCCCCCCCCCCCCCCCGGGGGATTGGGGGGGGAGGTCCGTTGGGGGTGCGACCAAGCTGTGTTCTTTAACGATTTTGGACATAGATGTGTTGAAGGAACACTCACACGTTCATTTAGTCATTTACGAAGGAACATTGCTACTGGTGAACCACCAAAAGGTCAGCCAATTATGAATTGTAGTTATTAGCAAGATACTGCTCCTATTACTGCTGCCAAGTAGGGTCGATCAAAATCCCAAACCATTAGCGACTGGTTCCAGTGCGAACTGTTGCATGCCTTACACCCTCCAAAGAAGAGGCAAAACATGGCTACATTTATCTGTAAACTTGGTTGGGTGGAGAGGTAAAAAAAAAATGTCTTGCGGCGAGTCGTCTATAAGCACTGTACAATATAAATCCTAAATACATTGTGATTGGGTGATTTGTGGGAATAGTTATTACACGAAAAATCTTTTTTATACCATATCAATACTGTGCATTAGGTTTCATCATTTTAGGAATTAGTAAACAGATCCCTTTAATTAGTTTGCACAAATGTTGGTCCAGGTATACTTTTCAATAAATAAGTAGTGATTAATAGAATAGTTTCAAAGGAAAATCCACAATAAAATGTAGGCTTTAGTGCAAAATTAGCTCTTAACATAATAATTAACTATGCTTGCAAATATTTTCTATCAAAACATGGACATAAGAGGGTGAATCCACGCAACGAGGTGACATTTAATTATACAAACCTGCATTTAGACTCTTTGCTTCCATAATGTATCCTCTTTTAATCATTTATGGCAGCTCGGGGATGTGCCCGTATGTGGCCTTGTGCGACCAGATTCCAGGTACAGTGTGATTATGAAATAATGAGAGCGCACTGGGTGTAATTAGGCAAAGGCCATGCTTGCATTCATGCTCGCCCTCCTCTTTTGATGAGCCGGAGTGCCTTACATTGCAGACTGACTATCAGTTACTGCAGACCGCGCAGTGGTAAGCAATGCATTGATTTGGGCATTAGTGCAGTGGTCTCCACTGCCTACTTGCTGCAGATGTCAATATGAAGTTTGGGGAATCGTGCCTCCAGGTCCGTGGAGGGCCCGTTCCATCATGGAGAAATCCTTCACATGATGGATGGGGCTCCCCCTTGGGCTCCAGTTGTCCTGCAGGGAATGGGATGTCAGACAGGCTGTGCAGTGAAGAGCATGCTGCCTCATGTGGCTTTAAATGCTCCCTCTTGCAGCTCCGACAGCATCAGCAGTGACGAGGAGGAGCTTCGGACGCTGGGGAGCAGCGGGAGCGAAAGCAGCACCCCGGAAAACATTGGCCCCCCTTTAATCATGGATGAGAACAGCTGGTACAACAAATGCCAGAGAGTGGAGCAGAAGTACCGCCTAACTGTGGAGCAAAAGGTAAAGTCTTTACATTAAGGGAAAGAAGAGAAGGGTGAACTGAGTCGAATTCGAACATTTGATATCTTTGAACACTGACAATCATAGGGGCGTTTTATTACTCTGGGCATCTGTTCCATCGCAAAGGTATTCTGCAGCTACCTACATATGTATTTTATATGTGTGTGTGTAAATACGAATGCAAAAGAAAGTTGGCACTCCTGTTGACTTAGACGGTAATGCAATGTTTGCTTTAGTAGTTTCCATCCTGGTGGATGTAGCTTATAGGCCCAGGATAAATAAGGAGAAGAAGGGTCTTGGAAAAAAAAGCAAGATAATATGCAATATGCAACGTGTGAGCATTCAATAGGAAGAACTAATAATCATTGGCAGAGCCAATAGGTTTCACCCATGCAAAATCTATTGACTGTCAATTTTTTTACATCTTGCACAGAAATTAAGCTGCTGTGCAGCATGACAGAGCACTGTGCTAATCCTATGCTTAAAGACTTTGATAGAAAAGCAGACATTTGAGGTGAGCAGATCTAGAGTATCGCTGGTGTTGAGTGCTCTATACAGAAGCTGCTTTCCACCTAAACTTGAGAACTACCCAGAGTTCTTTGCTTCTTTTTTGCATGATTTATTTGTCACTCTATGCCTGAAAGGGTATTTTTTGATATAGATATATATATATATATATATATATTCAATGAAAAAACCATAGGTTATACTCCATATATAGTTAGGAATTAGCATTTACAAAACCTTATTTTACTCGCATAAAACCATTGAAATTCCATATATAGTTAGATGCGCTAACTATATATCGCGCACCCGCAATCCACTGCTGATGATGTCACATATTACATCATTCATGACATGGTCAGTGACATCACTGATGACATCACTGATGACAACATCCAGTGACTGTATGTTTCTGTAAAGTTAAAATATGTCTTACATATTGAAGAATGAGTGGATGTATAAGTGTCTGGATGAAGGATTTAGTAGGTGCATGAGTGACTGTATGAGTGAGTGATTAAATGTGTCTCACTGAGTGCATGGGTTAGTGACTAAACTGTCTTAATTTGTGCATCATTATGTCTGTTGTTCTGTAAACTGTTGCATGTGTTGATAAGTAGCTATATGAGTAACTATATGGGTTATTGATTGGTTGCCCAAGTATTTGTATGGGAGACTGAGTGTGTGTGTGGGTGGCTGGGAGGTGTATGACTCTGTGCATAGATGTGTGAGCAGTTGATTCACTAGATGTATGATTTCAAAAGTGCATGTGGAAACAGCTGTATGGGCGGTTGACTGTGTGCATGAGTGTATTGGTGAGTGAATGGATATCTCAGTGCTACATGTCACAGTAAGTACATATGTAAAACACAGTACATGTGAGAGTTGACATATATAAATAACTGTGCATAAGAGCCAGTGAATGTGTGAGTGGCTGTATGGATCATTGTGAACTTGTATCAGGGATTGTATAAGAGAGTAAATATGTGTTAGTATATGTTTGAATAAGTAAAGTTTGTATAACTGTATAGTTGAGGAAATTGAGGTGTGATTGATTCTTTGCATGACTGACTAGGTGTGTGAGTAACTCCATGGATATGTGACAGTCTGTGACTGTCTGTTTACACTGAGTGTACCTAAGGTTATATTACAGTCTGAAGATGTTCATTGTATTATCACATAAATGATATCATCAGTGATGTGATCAGTAATGTCAAATGAGATGTCAAATGAGATGTCATCAGTGATATCATTTGAGATGTCATCAGTGATGTCATCAGTGATGTCATCAGTGATGTCATTTGAGATGTCATCAGTGATGTCATCAGTGATGTCATTTGAGATGTCATCAGTGATGTCATCAGTGATGTCACTGACCATGTCATGAATGATGTAATATGTGACATCATCAGCAGTGGATTGCGGGTGCGCGATATATAGTTAGCGCATCTAACTATATATGGAATTTCAATGGTTTTATGCGAGTAAAATAAGGTTTTGTAAATGCTAATTCCTAACTATATATGGAGTATAACCTATGGTTTTTTCATTGAATTTCAATGGTTTTTTAAAAGCTAATATCTGTAGCTGTACAATGTATTGTTCTTTAAATTTTGAAATATATTTTTCATGTTCTTTAGACAATTTTTTTAAAACATTTTTTTTTGTTCCGCTCCCAGTCCGCGAACCGGTCTGCTTCCCGTTAGCTCAATTTAAAGCCGCGGCTTAGTACGCGAACCGGTCAACGTTCCTTTAGCGTAACTGTTACGTTTGCATGACGTTTTGCGTTATCGCGTAATACGTCGTTGGACGCGCCAAGTTAGCGGACCCGGAAGTGGACCGGAAAGCGGAGCAAAGCGCGAAACGTAAACACAGCAGGTCATGTGACTCGAAAATAACACTTTTCATTGGTTCATTTCACTTTTGGTTTCCTAATGATGTAATACTTGGTCATGTGATATAAAATTAACACTTTTCATTGGTTTAGAATTTTTCCTTCTCCCAAATGATGAAAACCCCTCCTTCTTTCCTCACTCTGACTTTCATCTTGGTGAGAGAAAGACCTTTTTTGATTCATCAGCAATGGCTTCAATGGTTGCTTCTGCCAGTGTGCCCCCACCACCTCCTCCACCTCCTCATGGGAAGAAAAGACTACCTGCTTCACTAATTATAGAAGAGGAGGAAAATCAAGAAGAGGAAGAACAGCAAGAAAATGACGAGTTTTTGCCAGAGGAGCCCAGAAGATATAATAGGAAAGAAAATTATATCTGGCAATTTTTTAAATTTCCTGCTGACCAAAAGAAAGTAAATGCCAGATACGTCTTTTGTCGCATTTGCGGCGATCGTCTTTCAAGGGGCACAGACAAAAAGTACAGTTTTGGCAATCATACAATGCACAGGCACATGAGTCGATGGCACCCTAACAATTACAGCAATGCACAACTTCGCGACCAACAACAAAATCCGCCAGAAATGGCAAGAAGATCTGTTGTTCAGGAGGTATCGGGACCGGAGGCGAGGGAGGTGATCCCGAACATCCAAATCAACATGGGAGAAGTGAAGCAAGTCTGTGTGTGGTGCAACCAGACACTTTGCTACCGCGAAAGTAGCATTACCCTGATAATGAGAGCCATCACCAATCATGTGTGCCCAAAACGCCCCAAAAAGTAAATTCTTTTTTTTTTTGTTGCTCCTGTTGAGCCGTCTTCGATGAATCATTTTTGTTTCCCCCCTCCCCCCCAAAAATAAAAAAAAATACAAAATGTTCAGAAAAAAACAAAAAAATATAAAAAATGTTCAGAAAACTAATAAAAAAAATTTAAAACAACAAAAACAAAAAAAAACAGTTCTTTTCAGAACTACCTCCCCATTATTAAAAAAATTGGTAGAATTCTTTGAACTCTGCCAAGCTCTATTTCTATTAGTTCGCTACCAGTTCGCACTCCGGTACGCGTACTTTGAGCGTACCAAAAAATTTTTTTTAAAAAAAGGAACAGTAAGTATAAGGAAAGGAAACAGACAGTTATGTTACAAAAAAAGACAGCTATAGGGAGTAAAGAAAAGATACTGTTACCCGCAATTCACTTCTGATCATGTCATATATTACATAATTTTTTACATGGTCAGTGAGATCATCAGCAGTGGATTGCGAGTAACAGTTTTTTCTGTTTACTTCCTATAGTTGTCTTTCTTGTAACATAAATGTCTTTTCCTATCCTTATACTTACTGTTCTTGTTTTTAAAATTTTTGGAGATCATTCAGAAACAGTAACATTAATAGAGACAGAATTAGTGAATAATAATGAAGAAGTATGAGAAGAGAGGGACTGAGAAAAATACTTGAAGGAATAGAAAAATTAAGTAATAGAGAAAGGAAGGAGAGAAGTAGCAAACACAGGAAAGTAAAGATTAAAGAAATGAAGCAGTAGAACTAATAGATGTTAAATGTGATAGATTAAATGATTGAGTGAGGGTGACGATAAGGTGTGTCCTCTCTAAAAGTTTGTTTAAGGTGAACCGTACTCTGGGTTGCATATCAAATTTATGCTTGTTGAAGAATACAGACGAGATAATAGATGTGAAGACCTACCATTGCAGTAAAACATGCCCATTTATTACATCAATCATAACATAGTCAGTAACATCATCAGTAGTGGAATGTAGGTTAAAAAAGTAGAAAACATTTACCTTATAATTCATGTTAACTTTTCAAGCAAATTTTTCATACATTCAATCTGTAAAAGAGAGAACAAACATTTCCAAAAATATTAAAACATGTATTTAAAAATTAGAAAAAAGAAGGGAAAAGGTTCAAGAAGAAACAGTTTTTAAACAACTTTGACATTTACAGAAACCTCTACTTCCCTACGACCCCTACACAATCCTAAAGATATTTATTTTAAAAAAACAGTATCTTCATGCTGATGAAATGAGGCCTATTTTGAAACATGATGCTTCTTTTGCATTGCTTATGTCTCACAATAGTGATGCAATAACAGCGCAAAAAAGATGTAAAGCCATCATAAAATTGTGTCAAACATTTTAAATGATTGTTTTAGGATGCAAATAAGATGTGTGCTTTCAAGAGCTTTCTTTGAGGTGAGGCCTATTTCTTTTTTTTAAAAAAAAACAATACCTAGAAGTACAGCACTGTAAGCATTAAAATTGACACTTACAGAAGACTCTGCTTCTCCATATCTACCTCACATTTCTAAATATATATCATAATTTCAAAAATCATAACATTAATTATACATGTTAAATGGTTTATTTTTGCTGTTCTCAGAATGTATCAAATTTCACTTAAATCAGTGACTTGAAGGTATTCATCATGTAACAGCGGGAAAAAAAAAACACAATCAAAATGATTGTGTTTAAAAAACCCATACAACCTTCGAAATCTGATTTCAAAACTCCTTAAAATTAACTTACTTTCAATGACGTCGAACGATCTCCTATGAACAGCATCCACTCTGTTGTGCTACAAATATTTTCAGCCCGCCACTTTCTGAAAGAAAACCTCCATCGATACGTGAAATATGTTACATAGAAAAAAAGACTTCTCTCATTATATCACATGTTTCCACTAGGCCAAATCATGTTGCCGCGATTCGCAAGTCTTGTTATTCTTCCAATCAAATCCCGACATTTTCTATTTTCGCAACTTTCAAAAATAAAATATTTGAGATTATTTTCACAATCCTGGACTACTAATAACTTACTCTTCTTTGTCACTCATGTTCTCCTTTTCCTATGACACTGATACTGCTTACTATGAAGCAGACTTACTTGCATTAGGTTTATATAGTTGGATTTTTAATCTAGACAGCATTGCAGACTTACATTCCCTCTACTTAAAATTTTGGTTTTAAAAACACCAGGTAAGAATTTTTAAGGTCAAACGGCAATTTTTTTTTGAACGTTACAACGGAATCATTACAGAATGACCAGCCGTTTCCAGACTTTAAGTAAGCTGTATAATGTCCTGATGTTGTTGATGGACCATCGTGATAGATAATTGCTACAGTAACAAAAGTCCTCCCTGATATTGACAGCTGAGAAGCCACAAATTTTTTTATTAAAGTTGACAATTTTGATCCATCAGGCCTACAACGTTGGATCATTAAAATGACATACTGGCCATATCTACGTATAAATAATGTTGACATCATATCACATTTACATTGGCTACACTCCATGTTGTGATCCGCTGCATTTACTAGCTTATTAAAGGAGACTGATTTACTGTCTGGCAAAGTTAAATATATAAATCTTTCTGAGTCTACACTAGTAGTACTTGATACCATACAGTTCTCGCAGTCATGCTGCCATTGATAAGAAAGCCCAAACAGGTGATCTACATCTACACCCTCAACTTGCAATATATCAAGCATATACATTAAAAACTCCTGACAATCTTGCTGATTATTTTCAGAGAAGTCTGTTTGACCTGAACATTCATCTAACAGATAACGAACTTCAGACACACTTTCTACTTTTGTTCGATCAGTGCTACATTTCTCGAAAACAGAATTCAACAAACAGCATAAAATTTGTTCAGAATTCAACAGAATCTGTTCTTTTAAACTCTCTAGTGAAAAGAGAACATTAACCACTACATTTGCATAGCAGTTGACACCAGAACTGTTTTCAAATTGAAAACCGACAACATCTTCAACAGAATCCACTTTCTTTCTGCTAACAATTTTCGGTTCATTGACTTTTGGTCTTTTTGCAACAACCTCCCTACTATTACTGCTATTTCTACGTTTGCGGCCTACCACACGTTTCTCAAACAAAGGATATTGAGGCAAATGTGGCGCATACTCTCTTCTTAACCTATTGTATTCCTTAACACAATCTAGATCCGCACAAATGTTTGTGACATCACAGTCAATCAAGTACAATCCCGATAAAGTTCTAACTCGTGACAATGCCACATATGCCATACCCTCCTTGAACACAGAACTGCCAATATTCACCAATGCACAGTCTACACTTAAACCTTGCGATTTATGGATTGTCACCGCATATGCCAAGCAAACAGGAAACTGTTTACGGCGAACATATAAGTCTTTAACAAGCAAAAACCTAGCAGAACAACGACCAATTTGCTGTACTTCCTCAATGCCATCAAATTTAATTTTTAAAAATTCTATTCCATCTCTATTTCTGTATTTCTCAAAATCAACAACATTACCCATTGATCCATTTACCAGACCTCTTTCTACATGTAAATTCCTTCTCAAAATAATTCGGCAATTTAAACACACATTCAAAGTCTTTTCAAAACCCGCTGTTTTAGATATAGTCTTCTCTAATGAATCCAATTTTGATTTCAAATTGTCTGACAAAATAATTGTTGATCCCATATGCTCTAATTTGTCGATAGCTTCAAGTTTCACAATCTCTTGCTTTTCTAAATTCAACATTTTGTTGTTAAAGATGGCACATTCTGCAAGAGTTGGCATGAGACATATCCCGGATTTCTTCTCAGTAATTTTCCGAAAAATATTCTCAGGCACAATCTCTTGTTTGGGATATAATTTTGACAGTAATCGTGCATTTAAAGCTTCTTTCCCATGCTCGGTCACTTTTCCAATTCTAATATCTTGTAGAATATTCTTGTAATCTTCATCCTTTGCCTGACGCATATTTTGATGCAGTTCTGCATAATTGAAGTTTAACCATATATTGACGTTGCCAATGCTCCCTAGGCACTTCCTGGTATCTTCATGCGTGAGTATTTTGAACACAGGTTGACCTTTTACTGGTGTCAGCTGCAGAAGATCTCCGAAAACAATGATGTGTTTCCCACCAAATAACACATCATATTCAGTTTTAAGTACTTCTTGCATTCTCAAATGCACAAAGGCAAGCATGACATTGGAAACCATGCTTACTTCGTCAATGATAAGTAGTTTCATTTTCCTCAAGACTCTTGAAACTTCACAGCAAGCATCTCCAGATAACTTGTTGTATTGTAATTTGTTGTCATGCTCCACCGGCAGCATCAATAGACGATGCAAAGTAATACCTTTAATATTATGTGCTGCCAGTCCAGTAGGAGCGGTGACAACACAAGACAGCGATGACTCAGTCCTTTCCTGCAAATAACAAGAGATTGCTTTAATGAGGAAACTTTTTCCAGTTCCCGCTTCTCCACTCACGTACAGTCGGACAGGCTTCAACGACGTACACGAGCACTCTTTCTTCTCATGACTTAATCCGTGCTCAATTTCCTTGGTAACTTCATCATATATTTTCCTCTGCTCAACGTTGAGTTGTTTTTCCAAGTCTTGTAAGTTAACTGAATCCTCCTGAGCATGTGCCATGGCTCTTTCTACTTCATTCATAGCAGTGGCAGCTTCATTTTCGATAATAGGTCCTCCAAGTGGATCTTGACTCAATGAAACAGAACTCTGACTGTCCTGAGAACTGTCTCTGGCAATCTCGGCTGCAATCGTTGCTTCCTGCTCAATTTCCAAAGTTAGCATTTCTTGATATTTAGAAAAAGCAGGACATTCTATGGACTCCTTGGCTGCATTGAAAGAGTCTTCGTAACAGAGGAAATCTCCAAGCAGTTCCTCTTCTGCACGCCAAGGCTTGAAAAGTTGCAAAAGTGCTAAATAGAAAAACTCCTTTTTTTCTGGAGATTCGCCACTTAATTTTCGATGGTTTACTAATTGGCATTTTCTTTGCTTGACCAGGCATCCCTCACTTCCAATTACAGCATACACTCCTTTCTCAATATCTTCTTTGATGTTCCTCTTGAATATATAATTTTGGAGAACCTCATATAGACAAACATTCTCAAGGTGACTGCTTCGATTTGGATAATATGTATCCAACATGTTGGTCTTCAAAATGTCGGTACTGTTTGGTTCCTTTTCTGCCAAATACTCAATTTCCCGAACAGGTTTTAGAACTCGATTTCGCGTTGCAGCAAGACCAAGACTCGCCCAAACGAGACTCCTGGATTTGGCATAGAGACTTGCTGAAGACAATCGATCAGAACATTCGTAAGCTCCGATTTCTCGATGCGACAACATCTTCAGACTGAAACTGTACAACTTCTTGCTGAGGCTCTTTTCATGGGAAATGTCCTCCCACATATCCTTCAGTTCGGTCTTTTCTTTTTTGGTGATGTAAGATGTCACATACCGAGCCACAGCCATACAGTTGTCAGCCACAAACTGTATATCCATGTTGGCATTCCACATGGACAAAATCACTGGGTTGTAGTCATTGATGTACTTGGACTCTTCGTTCCTTTTCAAATTGTATGTATTCTTGGGTGATTTCCTCATCACATTATGTCGCAGCGAAGACATCAAACTGTTCACTCTTCCTTTAGAAATCACCGGTCGTGGAAAGTTGAAACGACATTTGGTGTAGAACTTGTCCTTGTTTCTGAATTTACGACGACAGTACTTTCCACAACGATGGCTTTGGAAACGTAGAACTTGTTCTCTTAGACTTTTCTTCTCCGTTGCGTTTGGAACAGCACACGTAGAATACTGTTCGATGAAATTCATCACTAAGTCATCCGGATCTGTTCCAAATTTAGGTGCATCCTTGATCCACAGCAACATATGTATATGAGGGGCACCTCTTGCTTGGTACTCCTTTCTCCAGAAGAAATCCAACACCTCTCCAAGAGGTGGATTCTTTTTATTTGTGATGAAAGACATCATAGCTTCAAATCTATGATTGAAGTACCTGCATACATTCACAGGATCCAAAGAACACAGTTCTCCAGGTGTCTTGAATTCAATGTTTTCAATATTTCCATTTGCCTCTCGTAGAAATTCAAGTAAGTCATCCCAGCCATACTCGGCACAGCTCAGAGTGAGGAACCATGTCGGAGTTCCTAAGTTCCTCAGCATACATTTTAAGTCACCATGACGACGGTACCAGTACTCATTAGTACCACGCTGACACGCCATGAGATTAATTAAGTGAGAATCCAAAATACTGTCTTGGACATTGACTTTATGCATAAAGTCACTTGCCGAGATGTTTCGCATCTGTATACCACTTTTTAAGATGTGGTTCACTGCATATGACAGTCCAGACAGATCGCTTTCAAACAGGAGATGAAACAAATAGGGAATGCATTGCCGAAACCTAGGATCTTCTGCATACAATCGTAAAGTCCGGTATTCAGATGCAGGAATTTCACGAGGTCGCTCATCATATCTTCCTCCTTGACCTGTGGGAAATAGCTGTGGGAAACACCGAGCTTCCAAACTTTCCTCCCAAACACTAATGGGACTCCCTTTGGCTTGTTTCATTTGAAACAACTCAATAGCATTCCCCATCACTTCCTTCGAATGCAAAGGATGAACACTATAATGTTCATATATTTCTTCACTTTTAGAGGCCTCTACTTTCTCAATTTGGCCAGCACACAAATCGCTATCCTCTTCATCACTTACTTCCTCTTCTGCAACATATACATTCTTATAGTACTTATTATTTTTCTTCAAATACACTGTTGCCTTTTTGACTTTCCTAACATCCACTAAATCTTGCCATATTTTCTTATTCTTTGTCGGAACCCCATTAACCAAGATAACCAGAGGTTCCTCTTCCACTTTTTCTATTCCAATTGTGTTAATGTTTTTGTTCAAATCTAGAGGCAAATAAACAACTCTTCCCTTTAATCCTCTCTGTAAATCTGCTGGAGGCAATTTCCCTGTCTTTGGCTCCATTCTTACAATAGCCTGAAAGGGATGGATACTTTGAATCAAAATAGATTCATAAGTATTTAAATCCTTCAATTCAGAAGGAATCTCAACCAATTCCAGATTATTATGAACTGCCCTAGCAGGCATCTGGTTTTGGTTTAATTTATTACAACAATAAGTACACACACGTTGATCCGATCCCAAATCAAAATAATTTTCTACCATCAAGTATGTGGCTAAATCCTTCCATTCACTATTATTTTCCCTTTCACTTTTTGCATATAAATCCACTACCTTAGTCTGATTCTTATAATAAGTGCGTCGACAACATACACAAGTGAAATTAGGCCTCTCACTTGATTTCATCTGAAACGTGGCAATTTCCTTCTGAAAATTATCTGTACTGGAAACCTGTACATTATCTTCCACATTACCCTCTACTTCAGGGTCAATTTGAACATTCTCATCTTTACTACCAAAGTAACAAAACTCAATTTCTTCACAAAGATTCTTCACATCTATTTCAGAACCATGCAAAAGAGCAGCACATAACTGTTTAAGCATAATTGCTGGACTCTTAGCATAATACAACATTCTCACTAATTTTCTCACTTTATTATGATGCACTGCTAGCATCCTGAAATGATGAAAAACACTCTGGCATACTCTCCTGGAAAGACAAGCCAGTGAATGACCACGCAAACCTGTCATTTGTCTCACTCTGCAAGGATCTAAATCTTGCAACAACTTCATTTTCTGCTTCAAACTTTTCTTATTAAATGTCCGTATAAAATCACATAGCAAATTGATGGAAACCTGTCGCACACTGCAAATAGAACTACACTTCCAAATGTACACAGGACCCTTAGGACGTCTTCCTAAAACCTCATCACTTAGCGCCTCTTCTGTCTCTGTTGTCACAAGTTGTTCTTTTTCAACTGGACAACCATCCTTCACTTCATAAGCTCGACCACTGATGTCAACTGCATGCACCAAATCATTATCCTGAAAATAAGTCTCCTCATTAAAAAATGCCTCAGAACTTGAACTATGCATCCATTCTCCAGAAAAAACTTCACAAAAGTTAGTACGATTTACTACTCTCTTCCATCTACTTTTTGTTTTGAAATCAGAAATTACCTTGCTTAGTTTCCTAATTCTATTGATTACCAAAATAAACAACTTTCGCTTGATTTCAAAAGCATGATCAATAATTTTCTCTACATTTTTCTTCCTCCTATAAAATGCCGCTTTCTGTTGGCCTTTCTTTTTAATATTTTTCAATAAATTAACTAATATCCTATTACGGAACATTCGTTGTCGAATGTCCCTAAACTGTTGTTTCCTTCTACTATCATGCACAGAGTTATCTCTTCCTCTACCAGTAACATTTGTGATGGGTCTCTCCTTTCCATTTAAATTACTTCTCTTTTTGTTAAGAGACACATTTTTTTGAGCAAAATTTTTTTTACTACAAATATTTCTTAAGAATGATTTCATGCTCTTACCCGGACCTTTCTTGGTGTTTTGACAAGTATTTGGGGAAGAGGACTGCTGCAATAAAACATCATCCTGCTGTCTTTGACGTTTTCTAGCCTTTCGTATTCGACTTCTGGAAGGCATTTTCCAAACTATGAAAGAATCTGCAGTTGAATCTGTGAAAAAATATAATATAAAATGTTATTAACCACTATTACCAAACAGTAAATAAATAACAGTCATCTAAAACTTAATGCCGTACTAATTATTTAACATAGCAAATATTTTCCACCAGCACTGCATCACAAAAATGACACTCAATGGTACAAAACAGGCATACAACACTCATAAATCACTCCCTAATATTTTAAATCATTAATTCAGGATGACGATAAGATGTAGCCTATCTAAAGGTTTGTTTAGGCCCAGATCTTTGGACTGGGGTGAATGTGTGTCATTGATCCACATTCAGTCCATCACCTGTTTTGTTTATTTGAGGTGAGGCCAACACATGGTTGCAGATAAGATTTTCACTGAAAAAAAACCAAGGTAAAAAAACATGTGAAGGCCTACCAATGAAGTAAATCATTAAATGAAAACCAATACATTTCTGGAAATATGCACTACTAGTGCTTCATAAGATGTTTTGGATCATATTTATAAGTTATTTGAGTATCTAGTATGCTATTTTACATTCTTCATGGTGCAAATTTATTGTAAATACGCTCCCACCTGCGGTTGGCAAATTTAGATTTTGATTATGGGAGTTAGATAGGCATGTTAATAATTTCCCAAAAATGGTATATAACCCCAAACAACCTTTGAAGCAAATTCTCTTAGCCATGTTATCCACCTCCCATTGGATAACATGGCTAAGAAGTGCTTGCAAATGTGATAAAAAAAGGCCTGCAATGCATGAATAACGCAGAAAAATCAGCGATATTCATGCATTTTCCAACAAATGCTCTTAGCCATGTTATCCACTTCCTATTAAATAACATGGCTAAGAACTGCTCAGGGCACCATGAGGAACGCTTTCCATTTAAAAAGGGAAAAATAACATCAAAGACACTAAAATGCCTTCTAAATATGAACCCAAACAACCTATGAAGCAATGTGAAAAAAAACTGCCGCAATGCATGAATATAGCAGAAAAATCAGCGATATTCATGCATTTCCCAGCAAATGCTCTTAGCCATGTTATCCACTTCCAATTAAATAACATGGCTAAGAACTGCTCAGGGCCCCATGAGGAACGCTTTCCATTTAAAAAGGGAAAAATAACATCAAAGACACTAAAATGCCTTCTAAATATGAACCCAAACAACCTATGAAGCAATGTGAAAAAAACGGCCACAATGCATGAATATAGCAAAAAAATCAGCGATATTCATGCATTTTCCAGCAAATGCTCTTAGCCATGTGATCCACTTCCTATTAAATAACATGGCTAAGAACTGCTCAGGGCCCCATGAGGAACGCTTTCCATTTAAAAAGGGAAAAATAACATCAAAGACACTAAAATGCCTTCTAAATATGAACCCAAACAACCTATGAAGCAATGTGAAAAAAAACGGCCACAATGCATGAATATAGCAAAAAAATCAGCGATATTCATGCATTTCCCAGCAAATGCTCTTAGCCATGTTATCCACTTCCTATTAAATAACATGGCTAAGAACTGCTCAGGGCCCCATGATGAACGCTTTCCATTTAAAAAGGGAAAAATAACATCAAAGACACTAAAATGCCTTCTAAATATGAACCCAAACAACCTATGAAGCAATGTGAAAAAAAACGGCCACAATGCATGAATATAGCAGAAAAATCAACGATATTCATGCATTTCCCAGCAAATGCTCTTAGCCATGTTATCCACTTCCTATTAAATAACATGGCTAAGAACTGCTCAGGGCCCCATGAGGAACGCTTTCCATTTAAAAAGGGAAAAATAACTTCAAAGACACTAAAATGCCTTCTAAATATGACCCCAAACAACCTATGAAGCTCTAACAGTACATATCCTGAAATTTAATTCATTTCAAAATTCGTTTTTAAACACAGCATATAAATCAATTGTATACCTGCATTCATGAAGAAATGACTAAAAATGTCCTTGAGACACATGAAAGTGTTTTCTGGAATGCCCTAGCACCATTTTTGGGACACTATTAACATGGCTAGGTAACTCCCATAATCAAAATCTAAATTTGCCAAGCACAAGTGGGAGCGTATTTACAAGACACTTGTCCCATGAGGAACACTTTACATTTTAAAAGGCGAACACAACATCTTAGACACTCAAATACCTTATAAATATGGCCCAAAACAACCTATGAAGCTCTAGCAGTACATATCTAGAAATGTAATTGATTTCTTAAATCGTTTTTAAAAGCAACATATCTGTTTCAGCTTACATAACAGACCATGAAATGGCCTCCATGTATTACAATATCTTGTGTAACTGCATGCCAGAATGTTACACCAAATATGCAATTATAATTTCTCTTTGAAACTAATTCTATTAGTATATCACTAGAGACAAAACCACATTTTAAAAACACAGCTTTCTTCATCATTTTCTCCTTAAATCATACTATTCTCTATCTAAATTAAATAAATCTTTTCTCACCTTAGCAAATATTTTTTGAGTTTTGAAAACAGTCTCAGAAATACACCAAATTGTCTTCAGCAGAAGAAAAAGGATGCACTCCAAAGGCTGCAGCTATTGAAAGCACAGAAATACAGATATTCTTTTCACATATCTCTCATATTAGCCAATCATACCTCTTCCCTCACTTTTTTCAAATCAAAATCCTTCCCCCCTCTGCCCTGTCTGCCTTGTATCCATAGCAACCACCTCCTGGAAGACCTCTCATGTTTGCAAATTCACACAACAATGTTTCAATTGAACTCTGAACTCTCAGTGCACCTGCGTATCCAGTGCAATCTTTCATTAAATGTTTCTTACTTGACCATTCAAATTACATCTTTCAAAGAACACATCCATGCACCCTAACTTTCTGTTTTCAGAAATGGAAATGCACCAATCACTGCTAATGAATCATTAGCATTGTAAATCCACAGTTTTTTTTCTTTAGAAACTCCTACTGTTTCAACTGCCCTTTCATTACCACACTTCATCTGACTGCAGAACAACCTTCAGCCACCATGTTTAACGTCTGGATTGTTGGACATAGTTACATCCACTGGGCTCAAAGGTATGCTGAGAGCAGAAATTTACCTAACCTCAATTTACAAGATGTGGAAATTAAGTGGTTGGGCCAAAGAGGATTAAAATGTCACCAATTGATACCATTGGTGAAAACCTTTATGCATTTGCCAAAACCTGACCTGTTAATAGTGCACTGTGGAGGTAATGATTTGGGCACTTTGACAGGGGTAGGTCTGGAAATGCTTTTAAAGGACACCTTTGAGCAATTAATGGCACTTTTTCCTCAAACTGCCTTGGTATATTCCAATATATGCCAAAGACAGAAATGGAGGTGGTCCAACCAATTTTGTCCACAAATTGAGAAAGCGAGGAAGCATGTAAACAAATCTGTGTCAGCTTTCATGAGAGACCATGGAATGGGCTCTCTGTACAACAATAACTTGCGTTACTACATGCAAGATATCTACAGAGGAGATGGAGTTCACTTCTCAGATGAGGGCAACAGAATTTTCATTCTGAATTTAAGACTGTGCATTGGTACCTACTTATAAGTACCTAAATGTACCATAAACCCAAAAGCTCTTCTCAGAGCTACCCTTCATCTGATCACACACTTTTATTATTTTTTTTCTAACTTTTTTCTGTAATTTTCAACAAACTACGCTTAAAGAGCGCTATCCGGTACGCGAACTGGAAGCTAACCGCGCAAAATTTCAAAAAAAAGTTTTTTCTTCGCAAATATAGTCCTCCTCAGCCACCCTCAGAAAACGTAGGGGGGCAAAATACTTGTACCATGCCCCCTTCTACCCATTCAGAACATTATTTACCCTCCATTTTATACCTTGATTCGACCGTAACACAAAATGGTGGACTCCCGTTACGCTCCAAGTACGCGGACCGGACCGCTATCCGGGAAGCGGTCCAAAAAAAAGGCGGGAAAGTAATTTACAGAAAAACGACTAGAGACACTCTCACCAAATATAAATTAGCTCATACTACATAACAATCCCTTTCATTCTCACAAATTTGATTGAAATTTCATTTAGCCATTTAGCCTTTAGACCTCTCCAAATACCGTGAGGTAAATTACTTCACAAAACACATCTGAACTGTTGGAATTGACAACCAATGAAAATGTTACTTTCATTTTCTACTTTTATTACCTGACATTTGATTGGTTATATACTTGAATATATATAAAGGAAGAGAAGAAAACACAGCCATTTTGACTACTACTTCTTGTTGTACAACACCTTTTAATAGCTTCCAAAAACTTCAACTTCTTTGTGAAGGTAAGATATAATTTTTAAAAACGAAATATATTGTGCACTATAACTTAATATAATAGAATTTTTCTGCTACGTATACACTATCCCTCTGTAGTAGTAATGTATTTAGATAGACTTCTCTGTTATAGTTATGAATGGAGTTAGGCTTGTCTTGGTTAAATCACATACACTTTTTTATAGTCCTATTTCCACTCTGATACTATACACTGCCAAAAGATAAATTCACTGATAAAAAATGACTATCTAAAATTAATCCCAACAGTGCCCTATCTCTACTAATATATATTTTCTTATTCAAAATTTCAGGCAAAATGGAAGGCGAACAACAAATTTCATTTTCGATTGAACTGAAGGAGAGCAGCCAAGACAAACTTGATGACTTTATGGATGACAGTAGAGACCACGAACTTCTACAATGTGTTGAAGCAGTAGACAACTTGCTTGAAAATGAAAAACAATTACACCCTATAATAAATTATGACATTTCTGACAATGAAATGTTAGAAAATTTAATAAAGTATGAAAAACAATGAAAATAACAAAAATAACTTTAAAAATAAAGACAACAAAAAAAAAAAAGAAAAAAAACCAAACAATTAACATACAGTCTTTGAAAAGTGTATCATTCTATTATCCTTATAGTACGCTGCCCAGAACGCTTTCCGGTTCGCGTACTAGACGCTCATCGCGAAAAAAAAAAATATATATATTTTTTTGGACCCTGCTGGGCCCTTTTAAAAACACCACATAAAACCTAGGGGGTCAGGGAGGATCTACTATGCCCCCTTATGGAAATTTCCCTCTTTGTTTTGGCCTCCTCTTGTCTCTCGATCCTACCGAGAGAGAAGATGGCGGCTGCACCGGACTGTTTAGAATGTTGACAAACACCGAAGAGCCAATCAGCTTTCCGTGCGCAAAGTTCCGATAAGCGAAAAGTACGCGAACCGGATCGCTGCCCGGACCGCTGTTACAGATATATATCTTGATTTAAACGTTAATTTCTCAAAATCCACTGGAGCACATATATTGAGACCTAGCAAAGGCACATCGGCCTAACAGTCCCTACAATTTTGCCAAGTTTCGTGCAAATCCATTCAGCCGTTCGGGCTAAAAGTGAGTCCAACCGCCCTATGGAAATTAACATGGGAAAAACGCGTTTTGGGACCCCCCTTTTTTCTCGGGCCCCCCTTGATGAAACCCCCCCAAATTTTCAAGGGCTGCTCAGAAACAAAATGTGCCATTTTCCTGAAAATTTCAGCCAATTCCGTCCACAAACGCCAAAGTTATTAGACATAGAATTTTCAGAAATCCCATAGGGAAAAAATCCTAACTATATATACCTACTGGCGACCGCCAGTAGGTAATATATATATATATATATATATATATATATATATATATATTACCTACTGGCGTTCGCCAGTAGGTATATATAGTTAGGATTATTTGTCTATGGAACTTTTGAAAATTCTATGTCTAATAACTTTGGCGTTTGTGGACGGAATCGGCTGAAATTTTCAGGAAAATGGCACATTTTGTTTCTGAGCAGCCCCTGAAAATTTGGGGGGGTTTCGTCAAGGGGGGCCGAGAAAAAAGGGGGGTCCCAAAACGCGTTTTTCCCATGTTAATTTCCATAGGGCCTTTGGCCTCACTTTTAGCTCGAACGGCTGAATGGATTTGCACGAAACTTGGCAAAATTGTAGGGACTGTTAGCCCGATGTGCCTTTGCTAGGTCTCAATATATGTGCTCCAGTGGATTTTGAGAAATTAACGTTCAAAACAAGATATATATCTGTAACAGCGCTCCGGGCTGCGCTCCGGTCCGCTTACTTTTCGCGAAACGGAACTTTGCGATGCGAAGCTGATTGGCTCCCCGGTGTCTGTCAACATTCTAAACAGTCCGGAGCGGCCGCCATCTTATCTCTCGGTAGGATCGAGAGAGAAGAAGAGGTGAAAAACGAAGGGGGAATTTAATGAAAGGGGGCAAGGTATACCCCTCTTGACCCCCTAGGAATGTTGTTGGGGTTATTAAAGGGTCCCGTGGGGAAAATAAAAAAAAAAATTATTTTTCACGGTAGAAGCGCTTCATGGGCCGCGAACCGGGTCGCAAACTGGTAGCGAAACGGGAATTCGCCATTTTGTGTTTCGTTTTAATTAAATTACTAGGTATAAGGGGGTGCGGGAGACGTATCCTAATCCCTTATGTTTTTTTTTTTTGCTGCGTGACGTCCGTTAACGTTCGATTCGATGGAAATCAGGAAGTGTTGACCGCCAATTTGTCAGTGCGATAAAATATTTTGTTATAAATGAATCCTTATTGATAAACATTGTCTGCGCCATCTTGCCTTTTTTCCAATGCCACAATTTTGTCGTGCACGGCAGCCATTTTAGATGCCAGGCCGGTCCCAGGCTATCACCTAGCCCTGCGGATGTAGTTTATGGCCCCAGCTGTAGAGAATCCAGACATGCCAACCCTCCCGATTCAGGCGTGAGACTACTGATTTCAGTGCTAGTCTCCCGCCTCCCGATTTCTGCAAGCAAAAACCCGGGGGCATATTACCAACAACTAGCGATAATGTTTGTCTCTAACTTGTTTATCGCAGATAAACCTTGCTATTAGCAAGGTTTATCGCAAATGCGATAAAAAACGGCCGCAATGCATGAATATCGCTGAAAAGTCAGCGATATTCATGCATTATCGAGCAAATGCTCTTAGCCATGTTATCCACCTCCCATTGGATAACATGGCTAAGAACTGCTCAGGGCAGGTGTTAGCTTTTTGAGATATTCGCGCTTAGCGCGAATATCTCCAAAAGTTGGTAATAGGAGATAGCGATGTTAGGGACTGTTTCCAGTCGCTAACATCTTGGCACGCCCACTTTGCATGTCATTAGTGATAAATATCACTGACATGCAAAGCGGGGCCCAAGATGGTCGCTATCTCCTTTTAGCTGTCACTAACTGGTGTTAGCGACAGCTTGGTAATAGGGAGATAATTTTATCTCCGCTTTCTTGGCTTTTAAAGCCAAAAAAGCGGAGATAAACCCCCTTGATAATATGCCCCACGATTCCTCGGGGGTTTCAGCTGACAAGGCTTGGTATTGTGTTACGTGGTAATTCTTCCAGGAACGTCAGAGGGTCGATGCAGGGGTTCTAGAAGGGGTGATAAACCATTTAAGCCTCATGAACAAGCGCATGGTCTTTTAAAGATCTGTGAAGTACTCGGGCGGCGGTGTGTCCTCTTTCAGGAGCGGGCGGGCGGGGGGGGGGCACTGCCAGCAACTTGCCAGGCCAGGCAGTGTTCAACACTTGCATCACCCTTTCTCTGCCTGCTATTGCGCTCCATGCTTCGGAAAGGTAAGAAAAAGAACGTGCATTTGAGTTTGAAATGTCCGATCCTGTAGCAGTACACTTGCAAAGCCCACACATGACAATAACCCGATTCAAGGCCCCATTCACCCGATTTTTTCAAAATATATAGCACTCCAACAAAGTGGGATTATAAAACTTTATTAACTTTTAAATATAACGAACGGAACAAAAACTGTAACAAACATTTAAACATTTTTGACAAAAAAAAGCAACAATGGTCAGAAGCTGTCTTTTGTGCGAATAGTCCCAAGGCAGCACAACGTGCTGAGTTCTGGACGGCACCCAGGTGATGTCACCTGGGTGCCGCACTGGTTTTTGGGATCCTACAATGCAGCTCAGAAAAACAGCGTGGGGCGTCCCGGGTGGTGCGGGGGGAGGCCTCGTCAGTAGCGGTCTGTTGTGCGAATAGTCCCAAGGCAGCAGAACGCGCTGAGATGTGGATGGCACCCAGGTGATGTCCAGTAAACTGCCGCACTGGTTTTGGTATCCTACAATGCTGCTCCGAAAATTGGCGTGGGGCGGCCCGGGGGGGGGCGTGGGGGAGGCGGCGTGAACGGGCCTCCCCAGGTGGCGGCCATCCAGCTGAGTTGCGCCCGCTCTTGCGGCTACAGCGTCTCGCTCACCATGTAGTTGAGTTGCTCCCACTCTTGCAGTGCAGCGATAGGCGGCTGCCACAGGACTCTTAAAATGGCGGTCGGCTCTTCGGTTTTGGGTCTGGTCCACTAAAATGGCCCTGGGACACCTTGGAACTCGGACGCTTGCCTGCTAGGGCTTGGGCTCCATTCTCGAAAGCGTCCCCTCAGCCGTGAAGATTCTACAAAAGTCTTGGGGGCCCTCGACTCCTGCAGGCTTCCGGTGGGGAGTGGCTGCCATGATTGCTCGCGGAATGACCACGACGGAGCCACGAGATGGTGGTGCTCTCATGGTGACGCCAGCTTCAGTCTGAATCATCCAGAAACAAGGTGGGGCTTTCATCGTTTGGGAAAAAAAAATGTTCTAAACCAATGAAAAGTGTTATTTTTAGGTCATATGACCAAGCCTTCCATCTTTAGG
>NW_028248194.1:0-79963 GCF_964263255.1 Lissotriton vulgaris | reverse complement strand
CATGAGGCCCGATCCAAATGACATTCTGAATCATTTTTGGTAGAGTGCACAAAATCAATTTTCTGATGAAAAACGATGACCCCGGACCAGTCGAACGTTGAAAAAATGGTCAATATTGCTGAAATTTTAACATTTAATCTTTTGACTTTAAATGACGGTTGGATATGAATTATTACTTTTTCAACTAAAATAAGTGTGTTTAAAGTCATTTCTGTGCCTGAAATTGGTCAAAATTTGAAGCTTTTGAGTAAGCAAAACTCTGTAAAAATGGCAATTTTGGTCACTTTGAGGGTTTAAAAAGTGGTTATTCAACATGAGGCCCGATCCAAATGACAATTTGAATCATTTTTGGAAGAGTCCAAAAAATCCATTTTCTGATGAAAAACGATGACCCCGGACCAGTCGAACATTGAAAAAATGGTCAATATTGATGAAATTTTAACATTTAATCTTTTGACTTTAAATGACGGTTGGATGTGAGTTATTACTTTTTCAACTAAAATAAGTGTGTTTAAAGTCATTTCTGTGCCTGAAATTGGTCAAAATTGAAGATTTTGAGTAAGCAAAACTCTGTAAAAATGGCAATTTTGGTCACTGTGAGGGTTTAAAAAGGGGTTATTCAACATGAGGCCCGATCCAAATGACATTTTGAATCATTTTTGGTAGAGTCCAAAAAATCAATTTTCTGATGAAAAACGATGACCCCGGACCAGTCGAACGTTGAAAAAATGGTCAATATTGATGAAATTTTAACATTTAATCTTTTGACTTTAAATGACGGTTGGATATGAATTATTACTTTTTCAACTAAAATAAGTGTGTTTAAAGTCATTTCTGTGCCTGAAATTGGTCAAATTTGAAGCTTATGAGTAAGCAAAACTCTGTAAAAATGGCAATTTTGGTCACTGTGAGGGTTTAAAAAGTGGTTATTCAACATGAGGCCCGATCCAAATGACATTTTGAATCATTTTTGGAAGAGTCCAAAAAATCCATTTTCTGATGAAAAACGATGACCCCGGACCAGTCGAACGTTGAAAAAATGGTCAATATTGATGAAATTTTAACATTTAATCTTTTGACTTTAAATGACGGTTGGATGTGAGTTATTAATTTTTCAACTAAAATTAGTGTGTTTAAAGTCATTTCTGTGCCTGAAATTGGTAAAAATTCGAAGATTTTGAGTAAGCAAATCTCTGTAAAAATGGCAATTTTGGTCACTGTGAGGGTTTAAAAAGTGGTTATTCAACATGAGGCCTGATCCAAATGACATTTTGAATCATTTTTGGTAGAGTCCAAAAAATCAATTTTCTGATGAAAAACGATGACCCGGACCAGTCGAACGTTGAAAAAATGGTCAATATTGATGAAATTTTAACATTTAATCTTTTGACTTTAAATGACGGTTGGATATGAATTATTACTTTTTCAACTAAAATAAGTGTGTTTAAAGTCATTTCTGTGCCTGAAATTGGTCAAATTTGAAGATTTTGAGTAAGCAAAACTCTGTAAAAATGGCAATTTTGGTCACTGTGGGGGTTTAAAAAGTGGTTATTCAACATGAGGCCCGATCCAAATGACATTTTGAATCATTTTTGGAAGAGTCCAAAAAATCCATTTTCTGATGAAAAACGATGACCCCGGACCAGTCGAACATTGAAAAAATGGTCAATATTGATGAAATTTTAACATTTAATCTTTTGACTTTAAATGACGGTTGGATGTGAGTTATTACTTTTTCAACTAAAATAAGTGTGTTTAAAGTCATTTCTTTGCCTGAAATTGGTCAAAATTGAAGATTTTGAGTAAGCAAAACTCTGTAAAAATGGCAATTTTGGTCACTGTGAGGGTTTAAAAAGTGGTTATTCAACATGAGGCCCGATCCAAATGACATTCTGAATCATTTTTGGTAGAGTGCAAAAAATCAATTTTCTGATGAAAAACGATGACCCCGGACCAGTCGAACGTTGAAAAAATGGTCAATATTGATGAAATTTTAACATTTAATCTTTTGACTTTAAATGACGGTTGGATGTGAGTTATTACTTTTTCAACTAAAATAAGTGTGTTTAAAGTCATTTCTGTGCCTGAAATTGGTCAAAATTTGAAGCTTTTGAGTAAGCAAAACTCTGTAAAAATGGCAATTTTGGTCACTGTGAGGGTTTAAAAAGTGGTTATTCAACATGAGGCCCGATCCAAATGACATTTTGAATCATTTTTGGAAGAGTCCAAAAAATCCATTTTCTGATGAAAAACGATGACCCCGGACCAGTCGAACGTTGAAAAAATGGTCAATATTGATGAAATTTTAACATTTAATCTTTTGACTTTAAATGACGGTTGGATGTGAGTTATTAATTTTTCAACTAAAATTAGTGTGTTTGAAGTAATTTCTGTGCCTGAAATTGGTAAAAATTCGAAGATTTTGAGTAAGCAAATCTCTGTAAAAATGGCAATTTTGGTCACTGTGAGGGTTTAAAAAGTGGTTATTCAACATGAGGCCTGATCCAAATGACATTTTGAATCATTTTTGGTAGAGTCCAAAAAATCAATTTTCTGATGAAAAACGATGACCCGGACCAGTCGAACGTTGAAAAAATGGTCAATATTGATGAAATTTTAACATTTAATCTTTTGACTTTAAATGACGGTTGGATATGAATTATTACTTTTTCAACTAAAATAAGTGTGTTTAAAGTCATTTCTGTGCCTGAAATTGGTCAAATTTGAAGATTTTGAGTAAGCAAAACTCTGTAAAAATGGCAATTTTGGTCACTGTGAGGGTTTAAAAAGTGGTTATTCAACATGAGGCCCGATCCAAATGACATTCTGAATCATTTATGGTAGAGTGCAAAAAATCAATTTTCTGATGAAAAACGATGACCCCGGACCAGTCGAACGTTGAAAAAATGGTCAATATTGCTGAAATTTTAACATTTAATCTTTTGACTTTAAATGACGGTTGGATATGAATTATTACTTTTTCAACTAAAATAAGTGTGTTTAAAGTCATTTCTGTGCCTGAAATTGGTCAAAATTTGAAGCTTTTGAGTAAGCAAAACTCTGTAAAAATGGCAATTTTGGTCACTGTGAGGGTTTAAAAAGTGGTTATTCAACATGAGGCCCGATCCAAATGACATTTTGAATCATTTTTGGTAGAGTCCAAAAAATCAATTTTCTGATGAAAAACGATGACCCCGGACCAGTCGAACGTTGAAAAAATGGTCAATATTGATGAAATTTTAACATTTAATCTTTTGACTTTAAATGACGGTTGGATATGAATTATTACTTTTTCAACTAAAATAAGTGTGTTTAAAGTCATTTCTGTGCCTGAAATTGGTCAAATTTGAAGCTTATGAGTAAGCAAAACTCTGTAAAAATGGCAATTTTGGTCACTGTGAGGGTTTAAAAAGTGGTTATTCAACATGAGGCCCGATCCAAATGACATTTTGAATCATTTTTGGAAGAGTCCAAAAAATCCATTTTCTGATGAAAAACGATGACCCCGGACCAGTCGAACGTTGAAAAAATGGTCAATATTGATGAAATTTTAACATTTAATCTTTTGACTTTAAATGACGGTTGGATGTGAGTTATTAATTTTTCAACTAAAATTAGTGTGTTTAAAGTAATTTCTGTGCCTGAAATTGGTAAAAATTCGAAGATTTTGAGTAAGCAAATCTCTGTAAAAATGGCAATTTTGGTCACTGTGAGGGTTTAAAAAGTGGTTATTCAACATGAGGCCTGATCCAAATGACATTTTGAATCATTTTTGGTAGAGTCCAAAAAATCAATTTTCTGATGAAAAACGATGACCCGGACCAGTCGAACGTTGAAAAAATGGTCAATATTGATGAAATTTTAACATTTAATCTTTTGACTTTAAATGACGGTTGGATATGAATTATTACTTTTTCAACTAAAATAAGTGTGTTTAAAGTCATTTCTGTGCCTGAAATTGGTCAAATTTGAAGATTTTGAGTAAGCAAAACTCTGTAAAAATGGCAATTTTGGTCACTGTGAGGGTTTAAAAAGTGGTTATTCAACATGAGGCCCGATCCAAATGACATTTTGAATCATTTTTGGAAGAGTCCAAAAAATCCATTTTCTGATGAAAAACGATGACCCCGGACCAGTCGAACATTGAAAAAATGGTCAATATTGATGAAATTTTAACATTTAATCTTTTGACTTTAAATGACGGTTGGATGTGAGTTATTACTTTTTCAACTAAAATAAGTGTGTTTAAAGTCATTTCTTTGCCTGAAATTGGTCAAAATTGAAGATTTTGAGTAAGCAAAACTCTGTAAAAATGGCAATTTTGGTCACTGTGAGGGTTTAAAAAGTGGTTATTCAACATGAGGCCCGGTCCAAATGACATTCTGAATCATTTTTGGTAGAGTGCAAAAAATCAATTTTCTGATGAAAAACGATGACCCCGGACCAGTCGAACGTTGAAAAAATGGTCAATATTGATGACATTTTAACATTTAATCTTTTGACTTTAAATGACGGTTGGATGTGAGTTATTACTTTTTCAACTAAAATAAGTGTGTTTAAAGTCATTTCTGTGCCTGAAATTGGTCAAAATTTGAAGCTTTTGAGTAAGCAAAACTCTGTAAAAATGGCAATTTTGGTCACTGTGAGGGTTTAAAAAGTGGTTATTCAACATGAGGCCCGATCCAAATGACATTTTGAATCATTTTTGGAAGAGTCCAAAAAATCCATTTTCTGATGAAAAACGATGACCCCGGACCAGTCGAACGTTGAAAAAATGGTCAATATTGATGAAATTTTAACATTTAATCTTTTGACTTTAAATGACGGTTGGATTTGAGTTATTACTTTTTCAACTAAAATAAGTGTGTTTAAAGTCATTTCTGTGCCTGAAATTGGTCAAAATTGAAGATTTTGAGTAAGCAAAACTCTGTAAAAATGGCAATTTTGGTCACTGTGAGGGTTTAAAAAGTGGTTATTCAACATGAGGCCCGATCCAAATGACATTTTGAATCATTTTTGGTAGAGTGCAAAAAATCAATTTTCTGATGAAAAACGATGACCCCGGACCAGTCGAACGTTGAAAAAATGGTCAATATTGCTGAAACTTTAACATTTAATCTTTTGACTTTAAATGACGGTTGGATGTGAGTTATTACTTTTTCAACTAAAATAAGTGTGTTTAAAGTCATTTCTGTGCCTGAAATTGGTCAAAATTTGAAGCTTTTGAGTAAGCAAAACTCTGTAAAAATGGCAATTTTGGTCACTGTGAGGGTTTAAAAAGTGGTTATTCAACATGAGGCCCGATCCAAATGACATTTTGAATCATTTTTGGAAGAGTCCAAAAAATCAATTTTCTGATGAAAAACGATGACCCCGGACCAGTCGAACGTTGAAAAAATGGTCAATATTGATGAAATTTTAACATTTAATCTTTTGACTTTAAATGACGGTTGGATTTGAGGTATTACTTTTTCAACTAAAATAAGTGTGTTTAAAGTCATTTCTGTGCCTGAAATTGGTCAAAATTGGAAGATTTTGAGTAAGCAAAACTCTGTAAAAATGGCAATTTTGGTCACTGTGAGGGTTTAAAAAGTGGTTATTCAACATGAGGCCCGATCCAAATGACATTCTGAATCATTTTTGGTAGAGTGCAAAAAATCAATTTTCTGATGAAAAACGATGACCCCGGACCAGTCGAACGTTGAAAAAATGGTCAATATTGATGAAATTTTAACATTTAATCTTTTGACTTTAAATGACGGTTGGATGTGAGTTATTACTTTTTCAACTAAAATAAGTGTGTTTAAAGTCATTTCTGTGCCTGAAATTGGTCAAAATTTGAAGCTTTTGAGTAAGCAAAACTCTGTAAAAATGGCAATTTTGGTCACTGTGAGGGTTTAAAAAGTGGTTATTCAACATGAGGCCCGATCCAAATGACATTTTGAATCATTTTTGGAAGAGTCCAAAAAATCAATTTTCTGATGAAAAACGATGACCCCGGACCAGTCGAACATTGAAAAAATGGTCAATATTGATGAAATTTTAACATTTAATCTTTTGACTTTAAATGACGGTTGGATGTGAGTTATTACTTTTTCAACTAAAATAAGTATGTTTAAAGTCATTTCTGTGCCTGAAATTGGTCAAAATTTGAAGCTTTTGAGTAAGCAAAACTCTGTAAAAATGGCAATTTTGGTCACTTTGAGGGTTTAAAAAGTGGTGATTCAACATGAGGCCCGATCCAAATGACAATTTGAATCATTTTTGAAAGAAGTCCAAAAAATCCATTTTCTGATGAAAAACGATGACCCCGGACCAGTCGAACATTAAAAAAATGGTCAATATTGATGAAATTTTAACATTTAATCTTTTGACTTTAAATGACGGTTGGATGTGAGTTATTACTTTTTCAACTAAAATAAGTGTGTTTAAAGTCATTTCTGTGCCTGAAATTGGTCAAAATTGAAGATTTTGAGTAAGCAAAACTCTGTAAAAATGGCAATTTTGGTCACTGTGAGGGTTTAAAAAGTGGTTATTCAACATGAGGCCCGATCCAAATGACATTCTGAATCATTTTTGGTAGAGTGCACAAAATCAATTTTCTGATGAAAAACGATGACCCCGGACCAGTCGAACGTTGAAAAAATGGTCAATATTGCTGAAATTTTAACATTTAATCTTTTGACTTTAAATGACGGTTGGATATGAATTATTACTTTTTCAACTAAAATAAGTGTGTTTAAAGTCATTTCTGTGCCTGAAATTGGTCAAAATTTGAAGCTTTTGAGTAAGCAAAACTCTGTAAAAATGGCAATTTTGGTCACTTTGAGGGTTTAAAAAGTGGTTATTCAACATGAGGCCCGATCCAAATGACAATTTGAATCATTTTTGGAAGAGTCCAAAAAATCCATTTTCTGATGAAAAACGATGATCCCGGACCAGTCGAACATTGAAAAAATGGTCAATATTGATGAAATTTTAACATTTAATCTTTTGACTTTAAATGACGGTTGGATGT
Organism: Lissotriton vulgaris; assembly: GCF_964263255.1. NCBI lineage: Eukaryota > Metazoa > Chordata > Amphibia > Caudata > Salamandridae > Lissotriton > Lissotriton vulgaris. The sequence continues at coordinate 72,945 of NW_028248194.1, read as the reverse complement.
GAGTTATTACTTTTTCAACTAAAATAAGTGTGTTTAAAGTCATTTCTGTGCCTGAAATTGGTCAAAATTGAAGATTTTGAGTAAGCAAAACTCTGTAAAAATGGCAATTTTGGTCACTGTGAGGGTTTAAAAAGGGGTTATTCAACATGAGGCCCGATCCAAATGACATTTTGAATCATTTTTGGTAGAGTCCAAAAAATCAATTTTCTGATGAAAAACGATGACCCCGGACCAGTCGAACGTTGAAAAAATGGTCAATATTGATGAAATTTTAACATTTAATCTTTTGACTTTAAATGACGGTTGGATATGAATTATTACTTTTTCAACTAAAATAAGTGTGTTTAAAGTCATTTCTGTGCCTGAAATTGGTCAAATTTGAAGCTTATGAGTAAGCAAAACTCTGTAAAAATGGCAATTTTGGTCACTGTGAGGGTTTAAAAAGTGGTTATTCAACATGAGGCCCGATCCAAATGACATTTTGAATCATTTTTGGAAGAGTCCAAAAAATCCATTTTCTGATGAAAAACGATGACCCCGGACCAGTCGAACGTTGAAAAAATGGTCAATATTGATGAAATTTTAACATTTAATCTTTTGACTTTAAATGACGGTTGGATGTGAGTTATTAATTTTTCAACTAAAATTAGTGTGTTTAAAGTCATTTCTGTGCCTGAAATTGGTAAAAATTCGAAGATTTTGAGTAAGCAAATCTCTGTAAAAATGGCAATTTTGGTCACTGTGAGGGTTTAAAAAGTGGTTATTCAACATGAGGCCTGATCCAAATGACATTTTGAATCATTTTTGGTAGAGTCCAAAAAATCAATTTTCTGATGAAAAACGATGACCCGGACCAGTCGAACGTTGAAAAAATGGTCAATATTGATGAAATTTTAACATTTAATCTTTTGACTTTAAATGACGGTTGGATATGAATTATTACTTTTTCAACTAAAATAAGTGTGTTTAAAGTCATTTCTGTGCCTGAAATTGGTCAAATTTGAAGATTTTGAGTAAGCAAAACTCTGTAAAAATGGCAATTTTGGTCACTGTGGGGGTTTAAAAAGTGGTTATTCAACATGAGGCCCGATCCAAATGACATTTTGAATCATTTTTGGAAGAGTCCAAAAAATCCATTTTCTGATGAAAAACGATGACCCCGGACCAGTCGAACATTGAAAAAATGGTCAATATTGATGAAATTTTAACATTTAATCTTTTGACTTTAAATGACGGTTGGATGTGAGTTATTACTTTTTCAACTAAAATAAGTGTGTTTAAAGTCATTTCTTTGCCTGAAATTGGTCAAAATTGAAGATTTTGAGTAAGCAAAACTCTGTAAAAATGGCAATTTTGGTCACTGTGAGGGTTTAAAAAGTGGTTATTCAACATGAGGCCCGATCCAAATGACATTCTGAATCATTTTTGGTAGAGTGCAAAAAATCAATTTTCTGATGAAAAACGATGACCCCGGACCAGTCGAACGTTGAAAAAATGGTCAATATTGATGAAATTTTAACATTTAATCTTTTGACTTTAAATGACGGTTGGATGTGAGTTATTACTTTTTCAACTAAAATAAGTGTGTTTAAAGTCATTTCTGTGCCTGAAATTGGTCAAAATTTGAAGCTTTTGAGTAAGCAAAACTCTGTAAAAATGGCAATTTTGGTCACTGTGAGGGTTTAAAAAGTGGTTATTCAACATGAGGCCCGATCCAAATGACATTTTGAATCATTTTTGGAAGAGTCCAAAAAATCCATTTTCTGATGAAAAACGATGACCCCGGACCAGTCGAACGTTGAAAAAATGGTCAATATTGATGAAATTTTAACATTTAATCTTTTGACTTTAAATGACGGTTGGATGTGAGTTATTAATTTTTCAACTAAAATTAGTGTGTTTGAAGTAATTTCTGTGCCTGAAATTGGTAAAAATTCGAAGATTTTGAGTAAGCAAATCTCTGTAAAAATGGCAATTTTGGTCACTGTGAGGGTTTAAAAAGTGGTTATTCAACATGAGGCCTGATCCAAATGACATTTTGAATCATTTTTGGTAGAGTCCAAAAAATCAATTTTCTGATGAAAAACGATGACCCGGACCAGTCGAACGTTGAAAAAATGGTCAATATTGATGAAATTTTAACATTTAATCTTTTGACTTTAAATGACGGTTGGATATGAATTATTACTTTTTCAACTAAAATAAGTGTGTTTAAAGTCATTTCTGTGCCTGAAATTGGTCAAATTTGAAGATTTTGAGTAAGCAAAACTCTGTAAAAATGGCAATTTTGGTCACTGTGAGGGTTTAAAAAGTGGTTATTCAACATGAGGCCCGATCCAAATGACATTCTGAATCATTTATGGTAGAGTGCAAAAAATCAATTTTCTGATGAAAAACGATGACCCCGGACCAGTCGAACGTTGAAAAAATGGTCAATATTGCTGAAATTTTAACATTTAATCTTTTGACTTTAAATGACGGTTGGATATGAATTATTACTTTTTCAACTAAAATAAGTGTGTTTAAAGTCATTTCTGTGCCTGAAATTGGTCAAAATTTGAAGCTTTTGAGTAAGCAAAACTCTGTAAAAATGGCAATTTTGGTCACTGTGAGGGTTTAAAAAGTGGTTATTCAACATGAGGCCCGATCCAAATGACATTTTGAATCATTTTTGGTAGAGTCCAAAAAATCAATTTTCTGATGAAAAACGATGACCCCGGACCAGTCGAACGTTGAAAAAATGGTCAATATTGATGAAATTTTAACATTTAATCTTTTGACTTTAAATGACGGTTGGATATGAATTATTACTTTTTCAACTAAAATAAGTGTGTTTAAAGTCATTTCTGTGCCTGAAATTGGTCAAATTTGAAGCTTATGAGTAAGCAAAACTCTGTAAAAATGGCAATTTTGGTCACTGTGAGGGTTTAAAAAGTGGTTATTCAACATGAGGCCCGATCCAAATGACATTTTGAATCATTTTTGGAAGAGTCCAAAAAATCAATTTTCTGATGAAAAACGATGACCCCGGACCAGTCGAACATTGAAAAAATGGTCAATATTGATGAAATTTTAACATTTAATCTTTTGACTTTAAATGACGGTTGGATGTGAGTTATTACTTTTTCAACTAAAATAAGTATGTTTAAAGTCATTTCTGTGCCTGAAATTGGTCAAAATTTGAAGCTTTTGAGTAAGCAAAACTCTGTAAAAATGGCAATTTTGGTCACTTTGAGGGTTTAAAAAGTGGTGATTCAACATGAGGCCCGATCCAAATGACAATTTGAATCATTTTTGAAAGAAGTCCAAAAAATCCATTTTCTGATGAAAAACGATGACCCCGGACCAGTCGAACATTAAAAAAATGGTCAATATTGATGAAATTTTAACATTTAATCTTTTGACTTTAAATGACGGTTGGATGTGAGTTATTACTTTTTCAACTAAAATAAGTGTGTTTAAAGTCATTTCTGTGCCTGAAATTGGTCAAAATTGAAGATTTTGAGTAAGCAAAACTCTGTAAAAATGGCAATTTTGGTCACTGTGAGGGTTTAAAAAGTGGTTATTCAACATGAGGCCCGATCCAAATGACATTCTGAATCATTTTTGGTAGAGTGCACAAAATCAATTTTCTGATGAAAAACGATGACCCCGGACCAGTCGAACGTTGAAAAAATGGTCAATATTGCTGAAATTTTAACATTTAATCTTTTGACTTTAAATGACGGTTGGATATGAATTATTACTTTTTCAACTAAAATAAGTGTGTTTAAAGTCATTTCTGTGCCTGAAATTGGTCAAAATTTGAAGCTTTTGAGTAAGCAAAACTCTGTAAAAATGGCAATTTTGGTCACTTTGAGGGTTTAAAAAGTGGTTATTCAACATGAGGCCCGATCCAAATGACAATTTGAATCATTTTTGGAAGAGTCCAAAAAATCCATTTTCTGATGAAAAACGATGACCCCGGACCAGTCGAACATTGAAAAAATGGTCAATATTGATGAAATTTTAACATTTAATCTTTTGACTTTAAATGACGGTTGGATGTGAGTTATTACTTTTTCAACTAAAATAAGTGTGTTTAAAGTCATTTCTGTGCCTGAAATTGGTCAAAATTGAAGATTTTGAGTAAGCAAAACTCTGTAAAAATGGCAATTTTGGTCACTGTGAGGGTTTAAAAAGGGGTTATTCAACATGAGGCCCGATCCAAATGACATTTTGAATCATTTTTGGTAGAGTCCAAAAAATCAATTTTCTGATGAAAAACGATGACCCCGGACCAGTCGAACGTTGAAAAAATGGTCAATATTGATGAAATTTTAACATTTAATCTTTTGACTTTAAATGACGGTTGGATATGAATTATTACTTTTTCAACTAAAATAAGTGTGTTTAAAGTCATTTCTGTGCCTGAAATTGGTCAAATTTGAAGCTTATGAGTAAGCAAAACTCTGTAAAAATGGCAATTTTGGTCACTGTGAGGGTTTAAAAAGTGGTTATTCAACATGAGGCCCGATCCAAATGACATTTTGAATCATTTTTGGAAGAGTCCAAAAAATCCATTTTCTGATGAAAAACGATGACCCCGGACCAGTCGAACGTTGAAAAAATGGTCAATATTGATGAAATTTTAACATTTAATCTTTTGACTTTAAATGACGGTTGGATGTGAGTTATTAATTTTTCAACTAAAATTAGTGTGTTTAAAGTCATTTCTGTGCCTGAAATTGGTAAAAATTCGAAGATTTTGAGTAAGCAAATCTCTGTAAAAATGGCAATTTTGGTCACTGTGAGGGTTTAAAAAGTGGTTATTCAACATGAGGCCTGATCCAAATGACATTTTGAATCATTTTTGGTAGAGTCCAAAAAATCAATTTTCTGATGAAAAACGATGACCCGGACCAGTCGAACGTTGAAAAAATGGTCAATATTGATGAAATTTTAACATTTAATCTTTTGACTTTAAATGACGGTTGGATATGAATTATTACTTTTTCAACTAAAATAAGTGTGTTTAAAGTCATTTCTGTGCCTGAAATTGGTCAAATTTGAAGATTTTGAGTAAGCAAAACTCTGTAAAAATGGCAATTTTGGTCACTGTGGGGGTTTAAAAAGTGGTTATTCAACATGAGGCCCGATCCAAATGACATTTTGAATCATTTTTGGAAGAGTCCAAAAAATCCATTTTCTGATGAAAAACGATGACCCCGGACCAGTCGAACATTGAAAAAATGGTCAATATTGATGAAATTTTAACATTTAATCTTTTGACTTTAAATGACGGTTGGATGTGAGTTATTACTTTTTCAACTAAAATAAGTGTGTTTAAAGTCATTTCTTTGCCTGAAATTGGTCAAAATTGAAGATTTTGAGTAAGCAAAACTCTGTAAAAATGGCAATTTTGGTCACTGTGAGGGTTTAAAAAGTGGTTATTCAACATGAGGCCCGATCCAAATGACATTCTGAATCATTTTTGGTAGAGTGCAAAAAATCAATTTTCTGATGAAAAACGATGACCCCGGACCAGTCGAACGTTGAAAAAATGGTCAATATTGATGAAATTTTAACATTTAATCTTTTGACTTTAAATGACGGTTGGATGTGAGTTATTACTTTTTCAACTAAAATAAGTGTGTTTAAAGTCATTTCTGTGCCTGAAATTGGTCAAAATTTGAAGCTTTTGAGTAAGCAAAACTCTGTAAAAATGGCAATTTTGGTCACTGTGAGGGTTTAAAAAGTGGTTATTCAACATGAGGCCCGATCCAAATGACATTTTGAATCATTTTTGGAAGAGTCCAAAAAATCCATTTTCTGATGAAAAACGATGACCCCGGACCAGTCGAACGTTGAAAAAATGGTCAATATTGATGAAATTTTAACATTTAATCTTTTGACTTTAAATGACGGTTGGATGTGAGTTATTAATTTTTCAACTAAAATTAGTGTGTTTGAAGTAATTTCTGTGCCTGAAATTGGTAAAAATTCGAAGATTTTGAGTAAGCAAATCTCTGTAAAAATGGCAATTTTGGTCACTGTGAGGGTTTAAAAAGTGGTTATTCAACATGAGGCCTGATCCAAATGACATTTTGAATCATTTTTGGTAGAGTCCAAAAAATCAATTTTCTGATGAAAAACGATGACCCGGACCAGTCGAACGTTGAAAAAATGGTCAATATTGATGAAATTTTAACATTTAATCTTTTGACTTTAAATGACGGTTGGATATGAATTATTACTTTTTCAACTAAAATAAGTGTGTTTAAAGTCATTTCTGTGCCTGAAATTGGTCAAATTTGAAGATTTTGAGTAAGCAAAACTCTGTAAAAATGGCAATTTTGGTCACTGTGAGGGTTTAAAAAGTGGTTATTCAACATGAGGCCCGATCCAAATGACATTCTGAATCATTTATGGTAGAGTGCAAAAAATCAATTTTCTGATGAAAAACGATGACCCCGGACCAGTCGAACGTTGAAAAAATGGTCAATATTGCTGAAATTTTAACATTTAATCTTTTGACTTTAAATGACGGTTGGATATGAATTATTACTTTTTCAACTAAAATAAGTGTGTTTAAAGTCATTTCTGTGCCTGAAATTGGTCAAAATTTGAAGCTTTTGAGTAAGCAAAACTCTGTAAAAATGGCAATTTTGGTCACTGTGAGGGTTTAAAAAGTGGTTATTCAACATGAGGCCCGATCCAAATGACATTTTGAATCATTTTTGGTAGAGTCCAAAAAATCAATTTTCTGATGAAAAACGATGACCCCGGACCAGTCGAACGTTGAAAAAATGGTCAATATTGATGAAATTTTAACATTTAATCTTTTGACTTTAAATGACGGTTGGATATGAATTATTACTTTTTCAACTAAAATAAGTGTGTTTAAAGTCATTTCTGTGCCTGAAATTGGTCAAATTTGAAGCTTATGAGTAAGCAAAACTCTGTAAAAATGGCAATTTTGGTCACTGTGAGGGTTTAAAAAGTGGTTATTCAACATGAGGCCCGATCCAAATGACATTTTGAATCATTTTTGGAAGAGTCCAAAAAATCCATTTTCTGATGAAAAACGATGACCCCGGACCAGTCGAACGTTGAAAAAATGGTCAATATTGATGAAATTTTAACATTTAATCTTTTGACTTTAAATGACGGTTGGATGTGAGTTATTAATTTTTCAACTAAAATTAGTGTGTTTAAAGTAATTTCTGTGCCTGAAATTGGTAAAAATTCGAAGATTTTGAGTAAGCAAATCTCTGTAAAAATGGCAATTTTGGTCACTGTGAGGGTTTAAAAAGTGGTTATTCAACATGAGGCCTGATCCAAATGACATTTTGAATAATTTTTGGTAGAGTCCAAAAAATCAATTTTCTGATGAAAAACGATGACCCGGACCAGTCGAACGTTGAAAAAATGGTCAATATTGATGAAATTTTAACATTTAATCTTTTGACTTTAAATGACGGTTGGATATGAATTATTACTTTTTCAACTAAAATAAGTGTGTTTAAAGTCATTTCTGTGCCTGAAATTGGTCAAATTTGAAGATTTTGAGTAAGCAAAACTCTGTAAAAATGGCAATTTTGGTCACTGTGAGGGTTTATATTCTCTTCTTCAACATGAGGCCCGATCCAAATGACATTTTGAATCATTTTTGGGAAGAGTCCAAAAAATCCATTTTCTGATGAAAAACGATGACCCCGGACCAGTCGAACATTGAAAAAATGGTCAATATTGATGAAATTTTAACATTTAATCTTTTGACTTTAAATGACGGTTGGATGTGAGTTATTACTTTTTCAACTAAAATAAGTGTGTTTAAAGTCATTTCTTTGCCTGAAATTGGTCAAAATTGAAGATTTTGAGTAAGCAAAACTCTGTAAAAATGGCAATTTTGGTCACTGTGAGGGTTTAAAAAGTGGTTATTCAACATGAGGCCCGGTCCAAATGACATTCTGAATCATTTTTGGTAGAGTGCAAAAAATCAATTTTCTGATGAAAAACGATGACCCCGGACCAGTCGAACGTTGAAAAAATGGTCAATATTGATGACATTTTAACATTTAATCTTTTGACTTTAAATGACGGTTGGATGTGAGTTATTACTTTTTCAACTAAAATAAGTGTGTTTAAAGTCATTTCTGTGCCTGAAATTGGTCAAAATTTGAAGCTTTTGAGTAAGCAAAACTCTGTAAAAATGGCAATTTTGGTCACTGTGAGGGTTTAAAAAGTGGTTTATTCAACATGAGGCCCGATCCAAATGACATTTTGAATCATTTTTGGAAGAGTCCAAAAAATCCATTTTCTGATGAAAAACGATGACCCCGGACCAGTCGAACGTTGAAAAAATGGTCAATATTGATGAAATTTTAACATTTAATCTTTTGACTTTAAATGACGGTTGGATTTGAGTTATTACTTTTTCAACTAAAATAAGTGTGTTTAAAGTCATTTCTGTGCCTGAAATTGGTCAAAATTGAAGATTTTGAGTAAGCAAAACTCTGTAAAAATGGCAATTTTGGTCACTGTGAGGGTTTAAAAAGTGGTTATTCAACATGAGGCCCGATCCAAATGACATTTTGAATCATTTGGTAGAGTGCAAAAAATCAATTTTCTGATGAAAACGATGACCCCGGACCAGTCGAACGTTGAAAAAATGGTCAATATTGCTGAAACTTTAACATTTAATCTTTTGACTTTAAATGACGGTTGGATGTGAGTTATTACTTTTTCAACTAAAATAAGTGTGTTTAAAGTCATTTCTGTGCCTGAAATTGGTCAAAATTTGAAGCTTTTGAGTAAGCAAAACTCTGTAAAAATGGCAATTTTGGTCACTGTGAGGGTTTAAAAAGTGGTTATTCAACATGAGGCCCGATCCAAATGACATTTTGAATCATTTTTGGAAGAGTCCAAAAAATCAATTTTCTGATGAAAAACGATGACCCCGGACCAGTCGAACGTTGAAAAAATGGTCAATATTGATGAAAATTTTAACATTTAATCTTTGACTTTAAATGACGGTTGGATTTGAGGTATTACTTTTTCAACTAAAATAAGTGTGTTTAAAGTCATTTCTGTGCCTGAAATTGGTCAAAATTGGAAGATTTTGAGTAAGCAAAACTCTGTAAAAATGGCAATTTTGGTCACTGTGAGGGTTTAAAAAGTGGTTATTCAACATGAGGCCCGATCCAAATGACATTTTGAATCATTTTTGGTAGAGTGCAAAAAATCCATTTTCTGATGAAAAACGATGACCCCGGATCAGTCGAACGTTGAAAAATGGTCAATATTGCTGAAATTTTAACATTTAATCTTTTGACTTTAAATGACGGTTGGATGGGAGTTATTACTTTTTCAACTAAAATAAGTGTGTTTAAAGTCATTTCTGTGCCTGAAATTGGTCAAAATTTGAAGCTTTTGAGTAAGCAAAACTCTGTAAAAATGGCAATTTTGGTCACTGTGAGGGTTTAAAAAGTGGTTATTCAACATGAGGCCCGATCCAAATGACATTCTGAATCATTTTGGTAGAGTGCAAAAAATCATTTTCTGATGAAAAACGATGACCCCGGACCAGTCGAACGTTGAAAAAATGGTCAATATTGATGAAATTTTAACATTTAATCTTTTGACTTTAAATGACGGTTGGATGTGAGTTATTACTTTTTCAACTAAAATAAGTGTGTTTAAAGTCATTTCTGTGCCTGAAATTGGTCAAAATTTGAAGCTTTTGAGTAAGCAAAACTCTGTAAAAATGGCAATTTTGGTCACTGTGAGGGTTTAAAAAGTGGTTATTCAACATGAGGCCCGATCCAAATGACATTTTGAATCATTTTTGGAAGAGTCCAAAAAATCCATTTTCTGATGAAAAACGATGACCCCGGACCAGTCGAACGTTGAAAAAATGGTCAATATTGATGAAATTTTAACATTTAATCTTTTGACTTTAAATGACGGTTGGATGTGAGTTATTACTTTTTCAACTAAAATAAGTGTGTTTAAAGTCATTTCTGTGCCTGAAATTGGTCAAAATTGGAAGATTTTGAGTAAGCAAAACTCTGTAAAAATGGCAATTTTGGTGACTGTGAGGGTTTAAAAAGTGGTTATTCAACATGAGGCCCGATCCAAATGACATTTTGAATCATTTTTGGTAGAGTGCAAAAAATCAATTTTCTGATGAAAAACGATGACCCCGGACCAGTCGAACGTTGAAAAAATGGTCAATATTGCTGAAATTTTAACATTTAATCTATTGACTTTAAATGACGGTTGGATGTGAGTTATTACTTTTTCAACTAAAATAAGTGTGTTTAAAGTCATTTCTGTGCCTGAAATTGGTCAAAATTTGAAGCTTTTGAGTAAGCAAAACTCTGTAAAAATGGCAATTTTGGTCACTGTGAGGGTTTAAAAAGTGGTTATTCAACATGAGGCCCGATCCAAATGACATTCTGAATCATTTTTGGTAGAGTGCAAAAAATCAATTTTCTGATGAAAAACGATGACCCGGACCAGTCGAACGTTGAAAAAATGGTCAATATTGATGAAATTTTAACATTAATCTTTTGACTTTAAATGACGGTTGGATGTGAGTTATTGCTTTTTCAACTAAAATAAGTGTGTTTAAAGTCATTTCTGTGCCTGAAATTGGTCAAAATTTGAAGCTTTTGAGTAAGCAAAACTTTGTAAAAATGGCAATTTTGGTCACTGTGAGGGTTTAAAAAGTGGGTTATTCAACATGAGGCCCGATCCAAATGACATTTTGAATCATTTTTGGAAGAGTCCAAAAAATCCATTTTCTGATGAAAAACGATGACCCCGGACCAGTCGAACGTTGAAAAAATGGTCAATATTGATGAAATTTTAACATTAAATCTTTTGACTTTAAATGACGGTTGGATGTGAGTTATTACTTTTTCAACTAAAATAAGTGTGTTAAAGTCATTTCTGTGCCTGAAATTGGTCAAAATTGGAAGATTTTGAGTAAGCAAAACTCTGTAAAAATGGCAATTTTGGTCACTGTGAGGGTTTAAAAAGTGGTTATTCAACATGAGGCCCGATCCAAATGACATTTTGAATCATTTTTGGAAGAGTCCAAAAAATCCATTTTTCTGATGAAAAACGATGACCCCGGACCAGTCGAACATTGAAAAAATGGTCAATATTGATGAAATTTTAACATTTAATCTTTTGACTTTAAATGACGGTTGGATGTGAGTTATTACTTTTTCAACTAAAATAAGTGTGTTTAAAGTCATTTCTGTGCCTGAAATTGGTCAAATTTGAAGCTTATGAGTAAGCAAAACTCTGTAAAAATGGCAATTTTGGTCACTGTGAGGGTTTAAAAAGTGGTTATTCAACATGAGGCCCGATCCAAATGACATTTTGAATCATTTTTGGAAGAGTCCAAAAAATCCATTTTCTGATGAAAAACGATGACCCCGGACCAGTCGAACATTGAAAAAATGGTCAATATTGATGAAATTTTAACATTTAATCTTTTGACTTTAAATGACGGTTGGATGTGAGTTATTACTTTTTCAACTAAAATAAGTGTGTTTAAAGTCATTTCTTTGCCTGAAATTGGTCAAAATTGAAGATTTTGAGTAAGCAAAACTCTGTAAAAATGGCAATTTTGGTCACTGTGAGGGTTTAAAAAGTGGTTATTCAACATGAGGCCCGATCCAAATGACATTCTGAATCATTTTTGGTAGAGTGCAAAAATCAATTTTCTGATGAAAAACGATGACCCCGGACCAGTCGAACGTTGAAAAAATGGTCAATATTGATGAAATTTTAACATTTAATCTTTTGACTTTAAATGACAGTTGGATGTGAGTTATTACTTTTTCAACTAAAATAAGTGTGTTTAAAGTCATTTCTGTGCCTGAAATTGGTCAAAATTTGAAGCTTTTGAGTAAGCAAAACTCTGTAAAAATGGCAATTTTGGTCACTGTGAGGGTTTATAAAGTGGTTATTCAACATGAGGCCCGATCCAAATGACATTCTGAATCATTTTTGGTAGAGTGCAAAAAATCAATTTTCTGATGAAAAACGATGACCCCGGACCAGTCGAACGTTGAAAAAATGGTCAATATTGATGAAATTTTAACATTTAATCTTTTGACTTTAAATGACGGTTGGATGTGAGTTATTACTTTTTCAACTAAAATAAGTGTGTTTAAAGTCATTTCTGTGCCTGAAATTGGTCAAAATTTGAAGCTTTTGAGTAAGCAAAACTCTGTAAAAATGGCAATTTTGGTCACTGTGAGGGTTTAAAAAGTGGTTATTCAACATGAGGCCCGATCCAAATGACATTTTGAATCATTTTTGGAAGAGTCCAAAAAATCAATTTTCTGATGAAAAACGATGACCCCGGACCAGTCGAACATTGAAAAAATGGTCAATATTGATGAAATTTTAACATTTAATCTTTTGACTTTCAATGACGGTTGGATGTGAGTTATTACTTTTTCAACTAAAATAAGTATGTTTAAAGTCATTTCTGTGCCTGAAATTGGTCAAAATTTGAAGCTTTTGAGTAAGCAAAACTCTGTAAAAATGGCAATTTTGGTCACTTTGAGGGTTTAAAAAGTGGTTATTCAACATGAGGCCCGATCCAAATGACAATTTGAATCATTTTTGGAAGAGTCCAAAAAATCCATTTTCTGATGAAAAACGATGACCCCGGACCAGTCGAACATTAAAAAAATGGTCAATATTGATGAAATTTTAACATTTAATCTTTTGACTTTAAATGACGGTTGGATGTGAGTTATTACTTTTTCAACTAAAATAAGTGTGTTTAAAGTCATTTCTGTGCCTGAAATTGGTCAAAATTGAAGATTTTGAGTAAGCAAAACTCTGTAAAAATGGCAATTTTGGTCACTGTGAGGGTTTAAAAAGTGGTTATTCAACATGAGGCCCGATCCAAATGACATTCTGAATCATTTTTGGTAGAGTGCAAAAAATCAATTTTCGGATGAAAAACGATGACCCCGGACCAGTCGAACGTTGAAAAAATGGTCAATATTGCTGAAATTTTAACATTTAATCTTTTGACTTTAAATGACGGTTGGATATGAATTATTACTTTTTCAACTAAAATAAGTGTGTTTAAAGTCATTTCTGTGCCTGAAATTGGTCAAAATTTGAAGCTTTTGAGTAAGCAAAACTCTGTAAAAATGGCAATTTTGGTCACTTTGAGGGTTTAAAAAGTGGTTATTCAACATGAGGCCCGATCCAAATGACAATTTGAATCATTTTTGGAAGAGTCCAAAAAATCCATTTTCTGATGAAAAACGATGACCCCGGACCAGTCGAACATTGAAAAAATGGTCAATATTGATGAAATTTTAACATTTAATCTTTTGACTTTAAATGACGGTTGGATGTGAGTTATTACTTTTTCAACTAAAATAAGTGTGTTTAAAGTCATTTCTGTGCCTGAAATTGGTCAAAATTGAAGATTTTGAGTAAGCAAAACTCTGTAAAAATGGCAATTTTGGTCACTGTGAGGGTTTAAAAAGTGGTTATTCAACATGAGGCCCGATCCAAATGACATTTTGAATCATTTTTGGTAGAGTCCAAAAAATCAATTTTCTGATGAAAAACGATGACCCCGGACCAGTTGAACGTTGAAAAAATGGTCAATATTGATGAAATTTTAACATTTAATCTTTTGACTTTAAATGACGGTTGGATATGAATTATTACTTTTTCAACTAAAATAAGTGTGTTTAAAGTCATTTCTGTGCCTGAAATTGGTCAAATTTGAAGCTTATGAGTAAGCAAAACTCTGTAAAAATGGCAATTTTGGTCACTGTGAGGGTTTAAAAAGTGGTTATTCAACATGAGGCCCGATCCAAATGACATTTTGAATCATTTTTGGAAGAGTCCAAAAAATCCATTTTCTGATGAAAAACGATGACCCCGGACCAGTCGAACGTTGAAAAAATGGTCAATATTGATGAAATTTTAACATTTAATCTTTTGACTTTAAATGACGGTTGGATGTGAGTTATTAATTTTTCAACTAAAATTAGTGTGTTTAAAGTCATTTCTGTGCCTGAAATTGGTAAAAATTCGAAGATTTTGAGTAAGCAAATCTCTGTAAAAATGGCAATTTTGGTCACTTTGAGGGTTTAAAAAGTGGTTATTCAACATGAGGCCCGATCCAAATGACATTTTGAATCATTTTTGGAAGAGTCCAAAAAATCCATTTTCTGATGAAAAACGATGACCCCGGACCAGTCGAACATTAAAAAAATGGTCAATATTGATGAAATTTTAACATTTAATCTTTTGACTTTAAATGACGGTTGGATGTGAGTTATTACTTTTTCAACTAAAATAAGTGTGTTTAAAGTCATTTCTGTGCCTGAAATTGGTCAAAATTGAAGATTTTGAGTAAGCAAAACTCTGTAAAAATGGCAATTTTGGTCACTGTGAGGGTTTAAAAAGTGGTTATTCAACATGAGGCCCGATCCAAATGACATTCTGAATCATTTTTGGTAGAGTGCAAAAAATCAATTTTCTGATGAAAAACGATGACCCCGGACCAGTCGAACGTTGAAAAAATGGTCAATATTGATGAAATTTTAACATTTAATCTTTTGACTTTAAATGACGGTTGGATATGAATTATTACTTTTTCAACTAAAATAAGTGTGTTTAAAGTCATTTCTGTGCCTGAAATTGGTCAAAATTTGAAGCTTTTGAGTAAGCAAAACTCTGTAAAAATGGCAATTTTGGTCACTTTGAGGGTTTAAAAAGTGGTTATTCAACATGAGGCCCGATCCAAATGACAATTTGAATCATTTTTGGAAGAGTCCAAAATATCAATTTTCTGATGAAAAACGATGACCCCGGACCAGTCGAACATTGAAAAAATGGTCAATATTGATGAAATTTTAACATTTAATCTTTTGACTTTAAATGACGGTTGGATGTGAGTTATTACTTTTTCAACTAAAATAAGTGTGTTTAAAGTCATTTCTGTGCCTGAAATTGGTCAAAATTGAAGATTTTGAGTAAGCAAAACTCTGTAAAAATGGCAATTTTGGTCACTGTGAGGGTTTAAAAAGTGGTTATTCAACATGAGGCCCGATCCAAATGACATTTTGAATCATTTTTGGTAGAGTCCAAAAAATCAATTTTCTGATGAAAAACGATGACCCCGGACCAGTCGAACGTTGAAAAAATGGTCAACATTGATGAAATTTTAACATTTAATCTTTTGACTTTAAATGACGGTTGGATATGAATTATTACTTTTTCAACTAAAATAAGTGTGTTTAAAGTCATTTCTGTGCCTGAAATTGGTCAAATTTGAAGCTTATGAGTAAGCAAAACTCTGTAAAAATGGCAATTTTGGTCACTGTGAGGGTTTAAAAAGTGGTTATTCAACATGAGGCCCGATCCAAATGACATTTTGAATCATTTTTGGAAGAGTCCAAAAAATCCATTTTCTGATGAAAAACGATAACCCCGGACCAGTCGAACGTTGAAAAAATGGTCAATATTGCTGAAATTTTAACATTTAATCTTTTGACTTTAAATGACGGTTGGATATGAATTATTACTTTTTCAACTAAAATAAGTGTGTTTTAAAGTCATTTCTGTGCCTGAAATTGGTCAAAATTTGAAGCTTTTGAGTAAGCAAAACTCTGTAAAAATGGCAATTTTGGTCACTGTGAGGGTTTAAAAAGTGGTTATTCAACATGAGGCCCGATCCAAATGACATTTTGAATCATTTTTGAAGAGTCCAAAAAATCCATTTTCTGATGAAAAACGATGACCCCGGACCAGTCGAACATTGAAAAAATGGTCAATATTGATGAAATTTTAACATTTAATCTTTTGACTTTAAATGACGGTTGGATGTGAGTTATTACTTTTTCAACTAAAATAAGTGTGTTTAAAGTCATTTCTGTGCCTGAAATTGGTCAAAATTTGAAGCTTTTGAGTAAGCAAAACTCTGTAAAAATGGCAATTTTGGTCACTGTGAGGGTTTAAAAAGTGGTTATTCAACATGAGGCCCGATCCAAATGACATTTTGAATCATTTTTGGAAGAGTCCAAAAAATCCATTTTCTGATGAAAAACGATGACCCCGGACCAGTCGAACGTTGAAAAAATGGTCAATATTGATGAAATTTTAACATTTAATCTTTTGACTTTAAATGACGGTTGGATTTGAGTTATTACTTTTTCAACTAAAATAAGTGTGTTTAAAGTCATTTCTGTGCCTGACATTGGTCAAAATTTGAAGCTTTTGAGTAAGCAAAACTCTGTAAAAATGGCAATTTTGGTCACTGTGAGGGTTTAAAAAGTGGTTATTCAACATGAGGCCCGATCCAAATGACAATTTGAATCATTTTTGGAAGAGTCCAAAAAATCCATTTTCTGATGAAAAACGATGACCCCGGACCAGTCGAACGTTGAAAAAATGGTCAATATTGATGAAATTTTAACATTTAATCTTTTGACTTTAAATGACGGTTGGATTTGAGGTATTACTTTTTCAACTAAAATAAGTGTGTTTAAAGTCATTTCTGTGCCTGAAATTGGTCAAAATTGAAGATTTTGAGTAAGCAAAACTCTGTAAAAATGGCAATTTTGGTCACTGTGAGGGTTTAAAAAGTGGTTATTCAACATGAGGCCCGATCCAAATGACATTTTGAATCATTTTTGGAAGAGTCCAAAAAATCCATTTTCTGATGAAAAACGATGACCCCGGACCAGTCGAACGTTGAAAAAATGGTCAATATTGATGAAATTTTAACATTTAATCTTTTGACTTTAAATGACGGTTGGATATGAATTATTACTTTTTCAACTAAAATAAGTGTGTTTAAAGTCATTTCTGTGCCTGAAATTGGTCAAATTTGAAGCTTATGAGTAAGCAAAACTCTGTAAAAATGGCAATTTTGGTCACTGTGAGGGTTTAAAAAGTGGTTATTCAACATGAGGCCCGATCCAAATGACATTTTGAATCATTTTTGGAAGAGTCCAAAAATCCATTTTCTGATGAAAAACGATGACCCCGGACCAGTCGAACGTTGAAAAAATGGTCAATATTGATGAAATTTTAACATTTAATCTTTTGACTTTAAATGACGGTTGGATGTGAGTTATTAATTTTTCAACTAAAATTAGTGTGTTTAAAGTCATTTCTGTGCCTGAAATTGGTAAAAATTCGAAGATTTTGAGTAAGCAAATCTCTGTAAAAATGGCAATTTTGGTCACTTTGAGGGTTTAAAAAGTGGTTATTCAACATGAGGCCCGATCCAAATGACATTTTGAATCATTTTTGGAAGAGTCCAAAAAATCCATTTTCTGATGAAAAACGATGACCCCGGACCAGTCGAACATTAAAAAAATGGTCAATATTGATGAAATTTTAACATTTAATCTTTTGACTTTAAATGACGGTTGGATGTGAGTTATTACTTTTTCAACTAAAATAAGTGTGTTTAAAGTCATTTCTGTGCCTGAAATTGGTCAAAATTGAAGATTTTGAGTAAGCAAAACTCTGTAAAAATGGCAATTTTGGTCACTGTGAGGGTTTAAAAAGTGGTTATTCAACATGAGGCCTGATCCAAATGACATTTTGAATCATTTTTGGTAGAGTCCAAAAAATCAATTTTCTGATGAAAAACGATGACCCGGACCAGTCGAACGTTGAAAAAATGGTCAATATTGATGAAATTTTAACATTTAATCTTTTGACTTTAAATGACGGTTGGATATGAATTATTACTTTTTCAACTAAAATAAGTGTGTTTAAAGTCATTTCTGTGCCTGAAATTGGTCAAAATTTGAAGCTTTTGAGTAAGCAAAACTCTGTAAAAATGGCAATTTTGGTCACTTTGAGGGTTTAAAAAGTGGTTATTCAACATGAGGCCCGATCCAAATGACAATTTGAATCATTTTTGGAAGAGTCCAAAAAATCAATTTTCTGATGAAAAACGATGACCCCGGACCAGTCGAACATTGAAAAAATCGTCAATATTGATGAAATTTTAACATTTAATCTTTTGACTTTAAATGACGGTTGGATGTGAGTTATTACTTTTTCAACTAAAATAAGTGTGTTTAAAGTCATTTCTGTGCCTGAAATTGGTCAAAATTGAAGATTTTGAGTAAGCAAAACTCTGTAAAAATGGCAATTTTGGTCACTGTGAGGGTTTAAAAAGTGGTTATTCAACATGAGGCCCGATCCAAATGACATTTTGAATCATTTTTGGTAGAGTCCAAAAAATCAATTTTCTGATGAAAAACGATGACCCCGGACCAGTCGAACGTTGAAAAAATGGTCAATATTGATGAAATTTTAACATTTAATCTTTTGACTTTAAATGACGGTTGGATATGAATTATTACTTTTTCAACTAAAATAAGTGTGTTTAAAGTCATTTCTGTGCCTGAAATTGGTCAAATTTGAAGCTTATGAGTAAGCAAAACTCTGTAAAATGGCAATTTTGGTCACTGTGAGGGTTTAAAAAGTGGTTATTCAACATGAGGCCCGATCCAAATGACATTTTGAATCATTTTTGGAAGAGTCCAAAAAATCCATTTTCTGATGAAAAACGATGACCCCGGACCAGTCGAACGTTGAAAAAATGGTCAATATTGATGAAATTTTAACATTTAATCTTTTGACTTTAAATGACGGTTGGATGTGAGTTATTAATTTTTCAACTAAAATTAGTGTGTTTAAAGTCATTTCTGTGCCTGAAATTGGTAAAAATTCGAAGATTTTGAGTAAGCAAATCTCTGTAAAAATGGCGATTTTGGTCACTGTGAGGGTTTAAAAAGTGGTTATTCAACATGAGGCCTGATCCAAATGACATTTTGAATCATTTTTGGTAGAGTCCAAAAAATCAATTTTCTGATGAAAAACGATGACCCGGACCAGTCGAACGTTGAAAAAATGGTCAATATTGATGACATTTTAACATTTATCTTTTGACTTTAAATGACGGTTGGATATGAATTATTACTTTTTCAACTAAAATAAGTGTGTTTAAAGTCATTTCTGTGCCTGAAATTGGTCAAATTTGAAGATTTTGAGTAAGCAAAACTCTGTAAAAATGGCAATTTTGGTCACTGTGAGGGTTTAAAAAGTGTTTATTCAACATGAGGCCCGATCCAAATGACATTCTGAATCATTTTTGGTAGAGTGCAAAAAATCAATTTTCTGATGAAAAACGATGACCCCGGACCAGTCGAACATTGAAAAAATGGTCAATATTGATGAAATTTTAACATTTAATCTTTTGACTTTAAATGACGGTTGGATGTGAGTTATTACTTTTTCAACTAAAATAAGTGTGTTTAAAGTCATTTCTGTGCCTGAAATTGGTCAAAATTTGAAGCTTTTGAGTAAGCAAAACTCTGTAAAATGGCAATTTTGGTCACTGTGAGGGTTTAAAAAGTGGTTATTCAACATGAGGCCCGATCCAAATGACATTTTGAATCATTTTTGGAAGAGTCCAAAAAATCCATTTTCTGATGAAAAACGATGACCCCGGACCAGTCGAACGTTGAAAAAATGGTCAATATTGATGAAATTTTAACATTTAATCTTTGACTTTAAATGACGGTTGGATGTGAGTTATTAATTTTTCAACTAAAATTAGTGTGTTTAAAGTCATTTCTGTGCCTGAAATTGGTAAAAATTCGAAGATTTTGAGTAAGCAAATCTCTGTAAAAATGGCAATTTTGGTCACTGTGAGGGTTTATAAAGTGGTTATTCAACATGAGGCCTGATCCAAATGACATTTTGAATCATTTTTGGTAGAGTGCAAAAAATCAATTTTCTGATGAAAAACGATGACCCGGACCAGTCGAACGTTGAAAAAATGGTCAATATTGATGAAATTTTAACATTTAATCTTTTGACTTTAAATGACGGTTGGATGTGAGTTATTACTTTTTCAACTAAAATAAGTGTGTTTAAAGTCATTTCTGTGCCTGAAATTGGTCAAAATTTGAAGCTTTTGAGTAAGCAAAACTCTGTAAAAATGGCAATTTTGGTCACTGTGAGGGTTTAAAAAGTGGTTATTCAACATGAGGCCCGATCCAAATGACATTTTGTAATCATTTTTGGAAGAGTCCAAAAAATCAATTTTCTGATGAAAAACGATGACCCCGGACCAGTCGAACATTGAAAAAATGGTCAATATTGATGAAATTTTAACATTTAATCTTTTGACTTTCAATGACGGTTGGATGTGAGTTATTACTTTTTCAACTAAAATAAGTATGTTTAAAGTCATTTCTGTGCCTGAAATTGGTCAAAATTTGAAGCTTTTGAGTAAGCAAAACTCTGTAAAAATGGCAATTTTGGTCACTTTGAGGGTTTAAAAAGTGGTTATTCAACATGAGGCCCGATCCAAATGACAATTTGAATCATTTTTGGAAGAGTCCAAAAAATCCATTTTCTGATGAAAAACGATGACCCCGGACCAGTCAAACATTAAAAAAATGGTCAATATTGATGAAATTTTAACATTTAATCTTTTGACTTTAAATGACGGTTGGATGTGAGTTATTACTTTTTCAACTAAAATAAGTGTGTTTAAAGTCATTTCTGTGCCTGAAATTGGTCAAAATTGAAGATTTTGAGTAAGCAAAACTCTGTAAAAATGGCAATTTGGTCACTGTGAGGGTTTAAAAAGTGGTTATTCAACATGAGGCCCGATCCAAATGACATTCTGAATCATTTTTGGTAGAGTGCAAAAAATCAATTTTCGGATGAAAAACGATGACCCCGGACCAGTCGAACGTTGAAAAAATGGTCAATATTGCTGAAATTTTAACATTTAATCTTTTGACTTTAAATGACGGTTGGATATGAATTATTACTTTTTCAACTAAAATAAGTGTGTTTAAAGTCATTTCTGTGCCTGAAATTGGTCAAAATTTGAAGCTTTTGAGTAAGCAAAACTCTGTAAAAATGGCAATTTTGGTCACTTTGAGGGTTTAAAAAGTGGTTATTCAACATGAGGCCCGATCCAAATGACAATTTGAATCATTTTTGGAAGAGTCCAAAAAATCCATTTTCTGATGAAAAACGATGACCCCGGACCAGTCGAACATTGAAAAAAATGGTCAATATTGATGAAATTTTAACATTTAATCTTTTGACTTTAAATGACGGTTGGATGTGAGTTATTACTTTTTCAACTAAAATAAGTGTGTTTAAAGTCATTTCTGTGCCTGAAATTGGTCAAAATTGAAGATTTTGAGTAAGCAAAACTCTGTAAAAATGGCAATTTTGGTCACTGTGAGGGTTTAAAAAGTGGTTATTCAACATGAGGCCCGATCCAAATGACATTTTGAATCATTTTTGGTAGAGTCCAAAAAATCAATTTTCTGATGAAAAACGATGACCCCGGACCAGTTGAACGTTGAAAAAATGGTCAATATTGATGAAATTTTAACATTTAATCTTTTGACTTTAAATGACGGTTGGATATGAATTATTACTTTTTCAACTAAAATAAGTGTGTTTAAAGTCATTTCTGTGCCTGAAATTGGTCAAATTTGAAGCTTATGAGTAAGCAAAACTCTGTAAAAATGGCAATTTTGGTCACTGTGAGGGTTTAAAAAGTGGTTATTCAACATGAGGCCCGATCCAAATGACATTTTGAATCATTTTTGGAAGAGTCCAAAAAATCCATTTTCTGATGAAAAACGATGACCCCGGACCAGTCGAACGTTGAAAAAATGGTCAATATTGATGAAATTTTAACATTTAATCTTTTGACTTTAAATGACGGTTGGATGTGAGTTATTAATAATAATAATAAAGGCATTTCTAAAGCGCCTGGTGACGCCATCACGGCGTGTCCCCGCGCTGTGGAGAGAGAGTCAGAGAGGAGGTGAGAGCATCTATCCCTTCATAGCAAACAGATGTGTTTTCAGCAGTTTTCGGAACATGGTTTCATTGCTGGCTATTCTGATCCCAAGTGGAAGGCTGTTCCACTGGGTAGTGGCCAGCACCCGAAAAGAGCGACCTCCCATCCTAGCTTTTCTAATACGAGGAACTTTCAGGAGACCTTTGCCCGCCGAGCGAAGTGCTCTTTGGGGACAGTAGGGGATGGCCAGATCCTTCAGATACCCAGGCGCTTCTGCAGAGGTTATTCTGTAACAGATGAGGAGAGCTTTAAACAGGATTCTTTTCCTTACAGGGAGCCAATGGAGGGCAGCCAAAGTAGGCTTGGAAGCTGTCCTCTTAGGGAGTCTGAGGGCTAGCCGGGCCGCCGTATTTTGCAGCACTTGAAGTCTCCTCAGGTTCTTCTCCGTAGTCCCTAATAGCAGCACGTTCGCATAGTCCATGCGAGAGGTGACCAAGGCTTGGATCATAATACGTCTGGCCTCCAGAGGCAGTAGGTCCAGAGTGCGATTCAGGGTCTTCATGACCCCAAAGCATTTTCCCACCACCTTGTCCACGTGGCTCTCAAACGAGAGTTTAGAGTCCACCCAGACCCCCAGGTTCTTAGCCTCATTGCATGGGATGGGCAGAGAGCCAAGCAGGGTGGCCACCATTCATGAGACCAGCTCGCCCCATCTCCCCCTATCACCAACACCTCCGTTTTAGCCCCATTAAGCTTAAGGCAGTGCTGATTCATCCATCCAGCAAGCTCCTGCATGCAGGTTTTAAAGTTCGCCGCTGCTAATTTTGGAGACTGAGACAGGGAGATGATCAGCTGCGTGTCATCGGCATAAGATACAAGATCTATGCCGTATGACTGAACAACTGCTGCCAGTGGAGCCATATACAGGTTAAACAGGGTGGGGCTCAGGGCAGAGCCCTGAGGCACCCCCTGTTCCAAGGCCACACTGTCGGAGAGGAACATACCTCTCTGAACTTGGAAACTGCGGCCCAAGAGAAAATCCTTGAGCCATCTCCAGGCAGCCTTTGTAACCCCGGCGCTGCTCAGACACCGCAGCAAGGTGGAGTGTGCTACGGTGTCGAACGCGGCGCTGAGGTCTAGCATGATCAGTGCCATGGTGTACCCTTCATCAGCACCCATCCGTAAAGTTTCGGTTGCTCTCAGCAGGGCAGTCTCAGTGGAATAGTTCTTGCGAAAGCCAGACTGAGAGCCATGAAACCTGTTGTTCAACTCTAGATATTCCATGAGCTGGGTGTTTACCAGTTTTTCCGTCACTTTAGCTAAGTATGGAAGAAGGGATATTGGGCGGATGATTTTCCATTATATCCTGACTTACATTAGGTTTTTTTTTTATAGGTAAGACTATGGCTTTCTTCCAGTCGCCCGGCAGAGTGGCCGAAGAGAAAGAGAGCTGGTAACATATCTAAACAGCGGCTCTAGCGCATCCAGACTGGCATTAAGTATTTTAGGGGGGGCCGGATCGCGAGGGGAGCCTGATTTAACTTTCTTGCATATAGTAGCAAGTGTTTCCGCAGCAGGAACATAGAAGGTGGGTAATTCCGAATCAGATGATTCTGCCACCCAGTTGCAGGCAAGATCAGGGTCATAAGTCAAATTCCCCGTAAAGCTGGCATAGATGTTCGAAATTTTGCCTGCAAAGTAGTGAGCAATATTGTTGCAGGTTTCCACCGAGTCTGCGGACGGCCCACTATTGTTCGAGACTACCGAGATCTCTTTAAAAATTTTAAAAAGTTCCTTCGAGGAATTTTCGGCTTCCACAATGCGCTTTTTATAATGTGTGGCTTTGGAGACCCTAATAGCCTTATAATATTCTTTTTGCTTTTTCTTGTAATCAGTTTTAATCTTTGGGCAGAATCTGACTCGCCACTCACGTTCCAACTGCTTGCAGACAGATTTCGCAAGCTGAAGTTCCGGAGTAAACCAAGGGGCCGTTTTCCTCACCTTCTTCGTGTTTGTCTCCGTACGCATAGGGGCCGTTTTATCCAGTACACCTAAAATGCGGTTATGAAGCTCGTAATGGGCTGTTTCACAATCCATCCCTCCTAAAGGGCCGCCTGCAGTGATAAGATTGCTGAAGGAGGACTGCGAGAAGCTTTTCCATTTCCGTCGCTGGTACCTCTGCTCAGAATCTCTCTTAGACTCCGCCTCTGGAATTTCAATCCGGAACGGAATCACAAAGTGATCAGACCAGGGGACTGGAATCGGAGTTAAAGGTTGTACCTCCGAGCGATGACCAAAGATGGGGTCTAAAAGGTTACCTAATCTATGCGTAGGGTCCTGATTGATAAGCTCAAGCTGAAGGGAATGGAGATTGGAGCAGATGTCTTTAGCATCCATATCCGTAGGGTCATTAAAATGAGCGTTCATGTCACCGAGCACGAGGAAGCTCCTTTTCCTGATGGCTAGATGAGTAGAAGCCTCCATGAGGCTGGAGCTAAACTCAAACATCCTACCAGGCGGTCTATAAACCAAAATGCCTGAGAGCGAGGTTTGGGGTCCCAGGTGATGTTAAAAGCACCAGCTTCAGCATTGTTGATGGTGAGGGGTGTTAGGGAGCATTGAAAAGGCAGTCTAGTAGCGATAGCAATCCCACCTCCCCTGCCATTCCTATCCAATCTAGCCAAAGAAAAGCCAGTGGGCAGGGATTCTATGACATCAGGGTCAGATGAGCCCCCAAGCCATGTCTCAGTGAAGAACATGATGTCATAATCTTCATCCTCAAGTAGATGGTAAATTCAACTAAAATTAGTGTGTTTAAAGTCATTTCTGTGCCTGAAATTGGTAAAAATTCGAAGATTTTGAGTAAGCAAATCTCTGTAAAAATGGCAATTTTGGTCACTTTGAGGGTTTAAAAAGTGGTTATTCAACATGAGGCCCGATCCAAATGACATTTTGAATCATTTTTGGAAGAGTCCAAAAAATCCATTTTCTGATGAAAAACGATGACCCCGGACCAGTCGAACATTAAAAAAATGGTCAATATTGATGAAATTTTAACATTTAATCTTTTGACTTTAAATGACGGTTGGATGTGAGTTATTACTTTTTCAACTAAAATAAGTGTGTTTAAAGTCATTTCTGTGCCTGAAATTGGTCAAAATTGAAGATTTTGAGTAAGCAAAACTCTGTAAAAATGGCAATTTTGGTCACTGTGAGGGTTTAAAAAGTGGTTATTCAACATGAGGCCCGATCCAAATGACATTCTGAATCATTTTTGGTAGAGTGCAAAAAATCAATTTTCTGATGAAAAACGATGACCCCGGACCAGTCGAACGTTGAAAAAATGGTCAATATTGATGAAATTTTAACATTTAATCTTTTGACTTTAAATGACGGTTGGATATGAATTATTACTTTTTCAACTAAAATAAGTGTGTTTAAAGTCATTTCTGTGCCTGAAATTGGTCAAAATTTGAAGCTTTTGAGTAAGCAAAACTCTGTAAAAATGGCAATTTTGGTCACTTTGAGGGTTTAAAAAGTGGTTATTCAACATGAGGCCCGATCCAAATGACAATTTGAATCATTTTTGGAAGAGTCCAAAATATCAATTTTCTGATGAAAAACGATGACCCCGGACCAGTCGAACATTGAAAAAATGGTCAATATTGATGAAATTTTAACATTTAATCTTTTGACTTTAAATGACGGTTGGATGTGAGTTATTACTTTTTCAACTAAAATAAGTGTGTTTAAAGTCATTTCTGTGCCTGAAATTGGTCAAAATTGAAGATTTTGAGTAAGCAAAACTCTGTAAAAATGGCAATTTTGGTCACTGTGAGGGTTTAAAAAGTGGTTATTCAACATGAGGCCCGATCCAAATGACATTTTGAATCATTTTTGGTAGAGTCCAAAAAATCAATTTTCTGATGAAAAACGATGACCCCGGACCAGTCGAACGTTGAAAAAATGGTCAACATTGATGAAATTTTAACATTTAATCTTTTGACTTTAAATGACGGTTGGATATGAATTATTACTTTTTCAACTAAAATAAGTGTGTTTAAAGTCATTTCTGTGCCTGAAATTGGTCAAATTTGAAGCTTATGAGTAAGCAAAACTCTGTAAAAATGGCAATTTTGGTCACTGTGAGGGTTTAAAAAGTGGTTATTCAACATGAGGCCCGATCCAAATGACATTTTGAATCATTTTTGGAAGAGTCCAAAAAATCCATTTTCTGATGAAAAACGATGACCCCGGACCAGTCGAACGTTGAAAAAATGGTCAATATTGCTGAAATTTTAACATTTAATCTTTTGACTTTAAATGACGGTTGGATATGAATTATTACTTTTTCAACTAAAATAAGTGTGTTTAAAGTCATTTCTGTGCCTGAAATTGGTCAAAATTTGAAGCTTTTGAGTAAGCAAAACTCTGTAAAAATGGCAATTTTGGTCACTGTGAGGGTTTAAAAAGTGGTTATTCAACATGAGGCCCGATCCAAATGACATTTTGAATCATTTTTGGAAGAGTCCAAAAAATCCATTTTCTGATGAAAAACGATGACCCCGGACCAGTCGAACATTGAAAAAATGGTCAATATTGATGAAATTTTAACATTTAATCTTTTGACTTTAAATGACGGTTGGATGTGAGTTATTACTTTTTCAACTAAAATAAGTGTGTTTAAAGTCATTTCTTTGCCTGAAATTGGTCAAAATTGAAGATTTTGAGTAAGCAAAACTCTGTAAAAATGGCAATTTTGGTCACTGTGAGGGTTTAAAAAGTGGTTATTCAACATGAGGCCCGATCCAAATGACATTCTGAATCATTTTTGGTAGAGTGCAAAAAATCAATTTTCTGATGAAAAACGATGACCCCGGACCAGTCGAACGTTGAAAAAATGGTCAATATTGATGAAATTTTAACATTTAATCTTTTGACTTTAAATGACGGTTGGATGTGAGTTATTACTTTTTCAACTAAAATAAGTGTGTTTAAAGTCATTTCTGTGCCTGAAATTGGTCAAAATTTGAAGCTTTTGAGTAAGCAAAACTCTGTAAAAATGGCAATTTTGGTCACTGTGAGGGTTTAAAAAGTGGTTATTCAACATGAGGCCCGATCCAAATGACATTTTGAATCATTTTTGGAAGAGTCCAAAAAATCCATTTTCTGATGAAAAACGATGACCCCGGACCAGTCGAACGTTGAAAAAATGGTCAATATTGATGAAATTTTAACATTTAATCTTTTGACTTTAAATGACGGTTGGATTTGAGTTATTACTTTTTCAACTAAAATAAGTGTGTTTAAAGTCATTTCTGTGCCTGACATTGGTCAAAATTTGAAGCTTTTGAGTAAGCAAAACTCTGTAAAAATGGCAATTTTGGTCACTGTGAGGGTTTAAAAAGTGGTTATTCAACATGAGGCCCGATCCAAATGACAATTTGAATCATTTTTGGAAGAGTCCAAAAAATCCATTTTCTGATGAAAAACGATGACCCCGGACCAGTCGAACGTTGAAAAAATGGTCAATATTGATGAAATTTTAACATTTAATCTTTTGACTTTAAATGACGGTTGGATTTGAGGTATTACTTTTTCAACTAAAATAAGTGTGTTTAAAGTCATTTCTGTGCCTGAAATTGGTCAAAATTGAAGATTTTGAGTAAGCAAAACTCTGTAAAAATGGCAATTTTGGTCACTGTGAGGGTTTAAAAAGTGGTTATTCAACATGAGGCCCGATCCAAATGACATTTTGAATCATTTTTGGAAGAGTCCAAAAAATCCATTTTCTGATGAAAAACGATGACCCCGGACCAGTCGAACGTTGAAAAAATGGTCAATATTGATGAAATTTTAACATTTAATCTTTTGACTTTAAATGACGGTTGGATATGAATTATTACTTTTTCAACTAAAATAAGTGTGTTTAAAGTCATTTCTGTGCCTGAAATTGGTCAAATTTGAAGCTTATGAGTAAGCAAAACTCTGTAAAAATGGCAATTTTGGTCACTGTGAGGGTTTAAAAAGTGGTTATTCAACATGAGGCCCGATCCAAATGACATTTTGAATCATTTTTGGAAGAGTCCAAAAAATCCATTTTCTGATGAAAAACGATGACCCCGGACCAGTCGAACGTTGAAAAAATGGTCAATATTGATGAAATTTTAACATTTAATCTTTTGACTTTAAATGACGGTTGGATGTGAGTTATTAATTTTTCAACTAAAATTAGTGTGTTTAAAGTCATTTCTGTGCCTGAAATTGGTAAAAATTCGAAGATTTTGAGTAAGCAAATCTCTGTAAAAATGGCAATTTTGGTCACTTTGAGGGTTTAAAAAGTGGTTATTCAACATGAGGCCCGATCCAAATGACATTTTGAATCATTTTTGGAAGAGTCCAAAAAATCCATTTTCTGATGAAAAACGATGACCCCGGACCAGTCGAACATTAAAAAAATGGTCAATATTGATGAAATTTTAACATTTAATCTTTTGACTTTAAATGACGGTTGGATGTGAGTTATTACTTTTTCAACTAAAATAAGTGTGTTTAAAGTCATTTCTGTGCCTGAAATTGGTCAAAATTGAAGATTTTGAGTAAGCAAAACTCTGTAAAAATGGCAATTTTGGTCACTGTGAGGGTTTAAAAAGTGGTTATTCAACATGAGGCCTGATCCAAATGACATTTTGAATCATTTTTGGTAGAGTCCAAAAAATCAATTTTCTGATGAAAAACGATGACCCGGACCAGTCGAACGTTGAAAAAATGGTCAATATTGATGAAATTTTAACATTTAATCTTTTGACTTTAAATGACGGTTGGATATGAATTATTACTTTTTCAACTAAAATAAGTGTGTTTAAAGTCATTTCTGTGCCTGAAATTGGTCAAAATTTGAAGCTTTTGAGTAAGCAAAACTCTGTAAAAATGGCAATTTTGGTCACTTTGAGGGTTTAAAAAGTGGTTATTCAACATGAGGCCCGATCCAAATGACAATTTGAATCATTTTTGGAAGAGTCCAAAAAATCAATTTTCTGATGAAAAACGATGACCCCGGACCAGTCGAACATTGAAAAAATCGTCAATATTGATGAAATTTTAACATTTAATCTTTTGACTTTAAATGACGGTTGGATGTGAGTTATTACTTTTTCAACTAAAATAAGTGTGTTTAAAGTCATTTCTGTGCCTGAAATTGGTCAAAATTGAAGATTTTGAGTAAGGAAAACTCTGTAAAAATGGCAATTTTGGTCACTGTGAGGGTTTAAAAAGTGGTTATTCAACATGAGGCCCGATCCAAATGACATTTTGAATCATTTTTGGTAGAGTCCAAAAAATCAATTTTCTGATGAAAAACGATGACCCCAGACCAGTCGAACGTTGAAAAAATGGTCAATATTGATGAAATTTTAACATTTAATCTTTTGACTTTAAATGACGGTTGGATATGAATTATTACTTTTTCAACTAAAATAAGTGTGTTTAAAGTCATTTCTGTGCCTGAAATTGGTCAAATTTGAAGCTTATGAGTAAGCAAAACTCTGTAAAAATGGCAATTTTGGTCACTGTGAGGGTTTAAAAAGTGGTTATTCAACATGAGGCCCGATCCAAATGACATTTTGAATCATTTTTGGAAGAGTCCAAAAAATCCATTTTCTGATGAAAAACGATGACCCCGGACCAGTCGAACGTTGAAAAAATGGTCAATATTGATGAAATTTTAACATTTAATCTTTTGACTTTAAATGACGGTTGGATGTGAGTTATTAATTTTTCAACTAAAATTAGTGTGTTTAAAGTCATTTCTGTGCCTGAAATTGGTAAAAATTCGAAGATTTTGAGTAAGCAAATCTCTGTAAAAATGGCAATTTTGGTCACTGTGAGGGTTTAAAAAGTGGTTATTCAACATGAGGCCTGATCCAAATGACATTTTGAATCATTTTTGGTAGAGTCCAAAAAATCAATTTTCTGATGAAAAACGATGACCCGGACCAGTCGAACGTTGAAAAAATGGTCAATATTGATGACATTTTAACATTTAATCTTTTGACTTTAAATGACGGTTGGATATGAATTATTACTTTTTTAACTAAAATAAGTGTGTTTAAAGTCATTTCTGTGCCTGAAATTGGTCAAATTTGAAGATTTTGAGTAAGCAAAACTCTGTAAAAATGGCAATTTTGGTCACTGTGAGGGTTTAAAAAGTGGTTATTCAACATGAGGCCCGATCCAAATGACATTCTGAATCATTTTTGGTAGAGTGCAAAAAATCAATTTTCTGATGAAAAACGATGACCCCGGACCAGTCGAACGTTGAAAAAATGGTCAATATTGATGAAATTTTAACATTTAATCTTTTGACTTTAAATGACGGTTGGATGTGAGTTATTACTTTTTCAACTAAAATAAGTGTGTTTAAAGTCATTTCTGTGCCTGAAATTGGTCAAAATTTGAAGCTTTTGAGTAAGCAAAACTCTGTAAAAATGGCAATTTTGGTCACTGTGAGGGTTTAAAAAGTGGTTATTCAACATGAGGCCCGATCCAAATGACATTTTGAATCATTTTTGGAAGAGTCCAAAAAATCCATTTTCTGATGAAAAACGATGACCCCGGACCAGTCGAACGTTGAAAAAATGGTCAATATTGATGAAATTTTAACATTTAATCTTTTGACTTTAAATGACGGTTGGATTTGAGTTATTACTTTTTCAACTAAAATAAGTGTGTTTAAAGTCATTTCTGTGCCTGAAATTGGTCAAAATTGAAGATTTTGAGTAAGCAAAACTCTGTAAAAATGGCAATTTTGGTCACTGTGAGGGTTTAAAAAGTGGTTATTCAACATGAGGCCCGATCCAAATGACATTTTGAATCATTTTTGGTAGAGTGCAAAAAATCAATTTTCTGATGAAAAACGATGACCCCGGACCAGTCGAACGTTGAAAAAATGGTCAATATTGCTGAAATTTTAACATTTAATCTTTTGACTTTAAATGACGGTTGGATGTGAGTTATTACTTTTTCAACTAAAATAAGTGTGTTTAAAGTCATTTCTGTGCCTGAAATTGTTCAAAATTTGAAGCTTTTGAGTAAGCAAAACTCTGTAAAAATGGCAATTTTGGTCACTGTGAGGGTTTAAAAAGTGGTTATTCAACATGAGGCCCGATCCAAATGACATTCTGAATCATTTTTGGTAGAGTGCAAAAAATCAATTTTCTGATGAAAAACGATGACCCCGGACCAGTCGAACGTTGAAAAAATGGTCAATATTGCTGAAATTTTAACATTTAATCTTTTGACTTTAAATGACGGTTGGATGTGAGTTATTACTTTTTCAACTAAAATAAGTGTGTTTAAAGTCATTTCTGTGCCTGAAATTGTTCAAAATTTGAAGCTTTTGAGTAAGCAAAACTCTGTAAAAATGGCAATTTTGGTCACTGTGAGGGTTTAAAAAGTGGTTATTCAACATGAGGCCCGATCCAAATGACATTTTGAATCATTTTTGGAAGAGTCCAAAAAATCCATTTTCTGATGAAAAACGATGACCCCGGACCAGTCGAACATTGAAAAAATGGTCAATATTGATGAAATTTTAACATTTAATCTTTTGACTTTAAATGACGGTTGGATGTGAGTTATTACTTTTTCAACTAAAATAAGTGTGTTTAAAGTCATTTCTGTGCCTGAAATTGGTCAAAATTGAAGATTTTGAGTAAGCAAAACTCTGTAAAAATGGCAATTTTGGTCACTGTGAGGGTTTAAAAAGTGGTTATTCAACATGAGGCCCGATCCAAATGACATTTTGAATCATTTTTGGGAGAGTGCAAAAAATCAATTTTCTGATGAAAAACGATGACCCCGGATCAGTCGAACGTTGAAAAAATGGTCAATATTGCTGAAATTTTAACATTTAATCTTTTGACTTTAAATGACGGTTGGATGTGAGTTATTACTTTTTCAACTAAAATAAGTGTGTTTAAAGTCATTTCTGTGCCTGAAATTGGTCAAAATTTGAAGCTTTTGAGTAAGCAAAACTCTGTAAAAATGGCAATTTTGGTCACTGTGAGGGTTTAAAAAGTGGTTATTCAACATGAGGCCCGATCCAAATGACATTCTGAATCATTTTTGGTAGAGTGCAAAAAATCAATTTTCTGATGAAAAACGATGACCCCGGACCAGTCGAACGTTGAAAAAATGGTCAATATTGATGAAATTTTAAAATTTAATCTTTTGACTTTAAATGACGGTTGGATGTGAGTTATTACTTTTTCAACTAAAATAAGTGTGTTTAAAGTCATTTCTGTGCCTGAAATTGGTCAAAATTTGAAGCTTTTGAGTAAGCAAAACTCTGTAAAAATGGCAATTTTGGTCACTGTGAGGGTTTAAAAAGTGGTTATTCAACATGAGGCCCGATCCAAATGACATTTTGAATCATTTTTGGAAGAGTCCAAAAAATCCATTTTCTGATGAAAAACGATGACCCCGGACCAGTCGAACGTTGAAAAAATGGTCAATATTGATGAAATTTTAACATTTAATCTTTTGACTTTAAATGACGGTTGGATGTGAGTTATTACTTTTTCAACTAAAATAAGTGTGTTTAAAGTCATTTCTGTGCCTGAAATTGGTCAAAATTGGAAGATTTTGGGTAAGCAAAACTCTGTAAAAATGGCAATTTTGGTCACTGTGAGGGTTTAAAAAGTGGTTATTCAACATGAGGCCCGATCCAAATGACATTTTGAATCATTTTTGGAAGAGTCCAAAAAATCCATTTTCTGATGAAAAACGATGACCCCGGACCAGTCGAACATTGAAAAAATGGTCAATATTGATGAAATTTTAACATTTAATCTTTTGACTTTAAATGACGGTTGGATGTGAGTTATTACTTTTTCAACTAAAATAAGTGTGTTTAAAGTCATTTCTGTGCCTGAAATTGGTCAAAATTGAAGATTTTGAGTAAGCAAAACTCTGTAAAAATGGCAATTTTGGTCACTGTGAGGGTTTAAAAAGTGGTTATTCAACATGAGGCCCGATCCAAATGACATTTTGAATCATTTTTGGTAGAGTGCAAAAAATCAATTTTCTGATGAAAAACAATGACCCCGGACCAGTCGAACGTTGAAAAAATGGTCAATATTGCTGAAATTTTAACATTTAATCCATTGACTTTAAATGACGGTTGGATGTGAGTTATTACTTTTTCAACTAAAATAAGTGTGTTTAAAGTCATTTCTGTGCCTGAAATTGGTCAAAATTTGAAGCTTTTGAGTAAGCAAAACTCTGTAAAAATGGCAATTTTGGTCACTGTGAGGGTTTAAAAAGTGGTTATTCAACATGAGGCCTGATCCAAATGACAATTTGAATCATTTTTGGAAGAGTCCAAAAAATCCATTTTCTGATGAAAAACGATGACCCCGGACCAGTCGAACATTAAAAAAATGGTCAATATTGATGAAATTTTAACATTTAATCTTTTGACTTTAAATGACGGTTGGATGTGAGTTATTACTTTTTCAACTAAAATAAGTGTGTTTAAAGTCATTTCTGTGCCTGAAATTGGTCAAAATTGAAGATTTTGAGTAAGCAAAACTCTGTAAAAATGGCAATTTTGGTCACTGTGAGGGTTTAAAAAGTGGTTATTCAACATGAGGCCCGATCCAAATGACATTCTGAATCATTTATGGTAGAGTGCAAAAAACCAATTTTCTGATGAAAAACGATGACCCCGGACCAGTCGAACGTTGAAAAAATGGTCAATATTGCTGAAATTTTAACATTTAATCTTTTGACTTTAAATGACGGTTGGATATGAATTATTACTTTTTCAACTAAAATAAGTGTGTTTAAAGTCATTTCTGTGCCTGAAATTGGTCAAAATTTGAAGCTTTTGAGTAAGCAAAACTCTGTAAAAATGGCAATTTTGGTCACTGTGAGGGTTTAAAAAGTGGTTATTCAACATGAGGCCCGATCCAAATGACATTTTGAATCATTTTTGGAAGAGTCCAAAAAATCCATTTTCTGATGAAAAACGATGACCCCGGACCAGTCGAACATTGAAAAAATGGTCAATATTGATGAAATTTTAACATTTAATCTTTTGACTTTAAATGACGGTTGGATGTGAGTTATTACTTTTTCAACTAAAATAAGTGTGTTTAAAGTCATTTCTTTGCCTGAAATTGGTCAAAATTGAAGATTTTGAGTAAGCAAAACTCTGTAAAAATGGCAATTTTGGTCACTGTGAGGGTTTAAAAAGTGGTTATTCAACATGAGGCCCGATCCAAATGACATTCTGAATCATTTTTGGTAGACTGCAAAAAATCAATTTTCTGATGAAAAACGATGACCCCGGACCAGTCGAACGTTGAAAAAATGGTCAATATTGATGAAATTTTAACATTTAATCTTTTGACTTTAAATGACGGTTGGATGTGAGTTATTACTTTTTCAACTAAAATAAGTGTGTTTAAAGTCATTTCTGTGCCTGAAATTGGTCAAAATTTGAAGCTTTTGAGTAAGCAAAACTCTGTAAAAATGGCAATTTTGGTCACTGTGAGGGTTTAAAAAGTGGTTATTCAACATGAGGCCCGATCCAAATGACATTTTGAATCATTTTTGGAAGAGTCCAAAAAATCCATTTTCTGATGAAAAACGATGACCCCGGACCAGTCGAACGTTGAAAAAATGGTCAATATTGATGAAATTTTAACATTTAATCTTTTGACTTTAAATGACGGTTGGATTTGAGTTATTACTTTTTCAACTAAAATAAGTGTGTTTAAAGTCATTTCTGTGCCTGAAATTGGTCAAAATTGAAGATTTTGAGTAAGCAAAACTCTGTAAAAATGGCAATTTTGGTCACTGTGAGGGTTTAAAAAGTGGTTATTCAACATGAGGCCCGATCCAAATGACATTTTGAATCATTTTTGGTAGAGTGCAAAAAATCAATTTTCTGATGAAAAACGATGACCCCGGACCAGTCGAACGTTGAAAAAATGGTCAATATTGCTGAAATTTTAACATTTAATCCATTGACTTTAAATGACGGTTGGATGTGAGTTATTACTTTTTCAACTAAAATAAGTGTGTTTAAAGTCATTTCTGTGCCTGAAATTGGTCAAAATTTGAAGCTTTTGAGTAAGCAAAACTCTGTAAAAATGGCAATTTTGGTCACTGTGAGGGTTTAAAAAGTGGTTATTCAACATGAGGCCTGATCCAAATGACAATTTGAATCATTTTTGGAAGAGTCCAAAAAATCCATTTTCTGATGAAAAACGATGACCCCGGACCAGTCGAACATTAAAAAAATGGTCAATATTGATGAAATTTTAACATTTAATCTTTTGACTTTAAATGACGGTTGGATGTGAGTTATTACTTTTTCAACTAAAATAAGTGTGTTTAAAGTCATTTCTGTGCCTGAAATTGGTCAAAATTGAAGATTTTGAGTAAGCAAAACTCTGTAAAAATGGCAATTTTGGTCACTGTGAGGGTTTAAAAAGTGGTTATTCAACATGAGGCCCGATCCAAATGACATTCTGAATCATTTATGGTAGAGTGCAAAAAACCAATTTTCTGATGAAAAACGATGACCCCGGACCAGTCGAACGTTGAAAAAATGGTCAATATTGCTGAAATTTTAACATTTAATCTTTTGACTTTAAATGACGGTTGGATATGAATTATTACTTTTTCAACTAAAATAAGTGTGTTTAAAGTCATTTCTGTGCCTGAAATTGGTCAAAATTTGAAGCTTTTGAGTAAGCAAAACTCTGTAAAAATGGCAATTTTGGTCACTGTGAGGGTTTAAAAAGTGGTTATTCAACATGAGGCCCGATCCAAATGACATTTTGAATCATTTTTGGAAGAGTCCAAAAAATCCATTTTCTGATGAAAAACGATGACCCCGGACCAGTCGAACGTTGAAAAAATGGTCAATATTGATGAAATTTTAACATTTAATCTTTTGACTTTAAATGACGGTTGGATGTGAGTTATTACTTTTTCAACTAAAATAAGTGTGTTTAAAGTCATTTCTGTGCCTGAAATTGGTCAAAATTTGAAGCTTTTGAGTAAGCAAAACTCTGTAAAAATGGCAATTTTGGTCACTGTGAGGGTTTAAAAAGTGGTTATTCAACATGAGGCCCGATCCAAATGACATTTTGAATCATTTTTGGAAGAGTCCAAAAAATCCATTTTCTGATGAAAAACGATGACCCCGGACCAGTCGAACGTTGAAAAAATGGTCAATATTGATGAAATTTTAACATTTAATCTTTTGACTTTAAATGACGGTTGGATTTGAGTTATTACTTTTTCAACTAAAATAAGTGTGTTTAAAGTCATTTCTGTGCCTGAAATTGGTCAAAATTGAAGATTTTGAGTAAGCAAAACTCTGTAAAAATGGCAATTTTGGTCACTGTGAGGGTTTAAAAAGTGGTTATTCAACATGAGGCCCGATCCAAATGACATTTTGAATCATTTTTGGTAGAGTGCAAAAAATCAATTTTCTGATGAAAAACGATGACCTCGGACCAGTCGAACGTTGAAAAAATGGTCAATATTGCTGAAATTTTAACATTTAATCTTTTGACTTTAAATGACGGTTGGATGTGAGTTATTACTTTTTCAACTAAAATAAGTGTGTTTAAAGTCATTTCTGTGCCTGAAATTGGTCAAAATTTGAAGCTTTTGAGTAAGCAAAACTCTGTAAAAATGGCAATTTTGGTCACTGTGAGGGTTTAAAAAGTGGTTATTCAACATGAGGCCCGATCCAAATGACATTCTGAATCATTTTTGGTAGAGTGCAAAAAATCAATTTTCTGATGAAAAACGATGACCCCGGACCAGTCGAACGTTGAAAAAATAGTCAATATTGATGAAATTTTAACATTTAATCTTTTGACTTTAAATGACGGTTGGATGTGAGTTATTACTTTTTCAACTAAAATAAGTGTGTTTAAAGTCATTTCTGTGCCTGAAATTGGTCAAAATTTGAAGCTTTTGAGTAAGCAAAACTCTGTAAAAATGGCAATTTTGGTCACTGTGAGGGTTTAAAAAGTGGTTATTCAACATGAGGCCCGATCCAAATGACATTTTGAATCATTTTTGGAAGAGTCCAAAAAATCCATTTTCTGATGAAAAACGATGACCCCGGACCAGTCGAACGTTAAAAAAATGGTCAATATTGATGAAATTTTAACATTTAATCTTTTGACTTTAAATGACGGTTGGATGTGAGTTATTACTTTTTCAACTAAAATAAGTGTGTTTAAAGTCATTTCTGTGCCTGAAATTGGTCAAAATTGGAAGATTTTGAGTAAGCAAAACTCTGTAAAAATGGCAATTTTGGTCACTGTGAGGGTTTAAAAAGTGGTTATTCAACATGAGGCCCGATCCAAATGACATTTTGAATCATTTTTGGAAGAGTCCAAAAAATCCATTTTCTGATGAAAAACGATGACCCCGGACCAGTCGAACATTGAAAAAATGGTCAATATTGATGAAATTTTAACATTTAATCTTTTGACTTTAAATGACGGTTGGATGTGAGTTATTACTTTTTCAACTAAAATAAGTGTGTTTAAAGTCATTTCTGTGCCTGAAATTGGTCAAAATTGAAGATTTTGAGTAAGCAAAACTCTGTAAAAATGGCAATTTTGGTCACTGTGAGGGTTTAAAAAGTGGTTATTCAACATGAGGCCCGATCCAAATGACATTTTGAATCATTTTTGGTAGAGTCCAAAAAATCAATTTTCTGATGAAAAACGATGACCCCGGACCAGTTGAACGTTGAAAAAATGGTCAATATTGATGAAATTTTAACATTTAATCTTTTGACTTTAAATGACGGTTGGATATGAATTATTACTTTTTCAACTAAAATAAGTGTGTTTAAAGTCATTTCTGTGCCTGAAATTGGTCAAATTTGAAGCTTATGAGTAAGCAAAACTCTGTAAAAATGGCAATTTTGGTCACTGTGAGGGTTTAAAAAGTGGTTATTCAACATGAGGCCCGATCCAAATGACATTTTGAATCATTTTTGGAAGAGTCCAAAAAATCCATTTTCTGATGAAAAACGATGACCCCGGACCAGTCGAACGTTGAAAAAATGGTCAATATTGATGAAATTTTAACATTTAATCTTTTGACTTTAAATGACGGTTGGATGTGAGTTATTAATTTTTCAACTAAAATTAGTGTGTTTAAAGTCATTTCTGTGCCTGAAATTGGTAAAAATTCGAAGATTTTGAGTAAGCAAATCTCTGTAAAAATGGCAATTTTGGTCACTTTGAGGGTTTAAAAAGTGGTTATTCAACATGAGGCCCGATCCAAATGACATTTTGAATCATTTTTGGAAGAGTCCAAAAAATCCATTTTCTGATGAAAAACGATGACCCCGGACCAGTCGAACATTAAAAAAATGGTCAATATTGATGAAATTTTAACATTTAATCTTTTGACTTTAAATGACGGTTGGATGTGAGTTATTACTTTTTCAACTAAAATAAGTGTGTTTAAAGTCATTTCTGTGCCTGAAATTGGTCAAAATTGAAGATTTTGAGTAAGCAAAACTCTGTAAAAATGGCAATTTTGGTCACTGTGAGGGTTTAAAAAGTGGTTATTCAACATGAGGCCCGATCCAAATGACATTCTGAATCATTTTTGGTAGAGTGCAAAAAATCAATTTTCTGATGAAAAACGATGACCCCGGACCAGTCGAACGTTGAAAAAATGGTCAATATTGATGAAATTTTAACATTTAATCTTTTGACTTTAAATGACGGTTGGATATGAATTATTACTTTTTCAACTAAAATAAGTGTGTTTAAAGTCATTTCTGTGCCTGAAATTGGTCAAAATTTGAAGCTTTTGAGTAAGCAAAACTCTGTAAAAATGGCAATTTTGGTCACTTTGAGGGTTTAAAAAGTGGTTATTCAACATGAGGCCCGATCCAAATGACAATTTGAATCATTTTTGGAAGAGTCCAAAATATCAATTTTCTGATGAAAAACGATGACCCCGGACCAGTCGAACATTGAAAAAATGGTCAATATTGATGAAATTTTAACATTTAATCTTTTGACTTTAAATGACGGTTGGATGTGAGTTATTACTTTTTCAACTAAAATAAGTGTGTTTAAAGTCATTTCTGTGCCTGAAATTGGTCAAAATTGAAGATTTTGAGTAAGCAAAACTCTGTAAAAATGGCAATTTTGGTCACTGTGAGGGTTTAAAAAGTGGTTATTCAACATGAGGCCCGATCCAAATGACATTTTG
Organism: Lissotriton vulgaris; assembly: GCF_964263255.1. Taxonomy (NCBI): domain Eukaryota; kingdom Metazoa; phylum Chordata; class Amphibia; order Caudata; family Salamandridae; genus Lissotriton; species Lissotriton vulgaris. The sequence goes on along the minus strand of NW_028248194.1, from coordinate 33,803 downwards.
AATCATTTTTGGTAGAGTCCAAAAAATCAATTTTCTGATGAAAAACGATGACCCCGGACCAGTCGAACGTTGAAAAAATGGTCAACATTGATGAAATTTTAACATTTAATCTTTTGACTTTAAATGACGGTTGGATATGAATTATTACTTTTTCAACTAAAATAAGTGTGTTTAAAGTCATTTCTGTGCCTGAAATTGGTCAAATTTGAAGCTTATGAGTAAGCAAAACTCTGTAAAAATGGCAATTTTGGTCACTGTGAGGGTTTAAAAAGTGGTTATTCAACATGAGGCCCGATCCAAATGACATTTTGAATCATTTTTGGAAGAGTCCAAAAAATCCATTTTCTGATGAAAAACGATGACCCCGGACCAGTCGAACGTTGAAAAAATGGTCAATATTGCTGAAATTTTAACATTTAATCTTTTGACTTTAAATGACGGTTGGATATGAATTATTACTTTTTCAACTAAAATAAGTGTGTTTAAAGTCATTTCTGTGCCTGAAATTGGTCAAAATTTGAAGCTTTTGAGTAAGCAAAACTCTGTAAAAATGGCAATTTTGGTCACTGTGAGGGTTTAAAAAGTGGTTATTCAACATGAGGCCCGATCCAAATGACATTTTGAATCATTTTTGGAAGAGTCCAAAAAGTCCATTTTCTGATGAAAAACGATGACCCCGGACCAGTCGAACGTTGAAAAAATGGTCAATATTGATGAAATTTTAACATTTAATCTTTTGACTTTAAATGACGGTTGGATGTGAGTTATTACTTTTTCAACTAAAATAAGTGTGTTTAAAGTCATTTCTGTGCCTGAAATTGGTCAAAATTTGAAGCTTTTGAGTAAGCAAAACTCTGTAAAAATGGCAATTTTGGTCACTGTGAGGGTTTAAAAAGTGGTTATTCAACATGAGGCCCGATCCAAATGACATTTTGAATCATTTTTGGAAGAGTCCAAAAAATCCATTTTCTGATGAAAAACGATGACCCCGGACCAGTCGAACGTTGAAAAAATGGTCAATATTGATGAAATTTTAACATTTAATCTTTTGACTTTAAATGACGGTTGGATTTGAGTTATTACTTTTTCAACTAAAATAAGTGTGTTTAAAGTCATTTCTGTGCCTGACATTGGTCAAAATTTGAAGCTTTTGAGTAAGCAAAACTCTGTAAAAATGGCAATTTTGGTCACTGTGAGGGTTTAAAAAGTGGTTATTCAACATGAGGCCCGATCCAAATGACAATTTGAATCATTTTTGGAAGAGTCCAAAAAATCCATTTTCTGATGAAAAACGATGACCCCGGACCAGTCGAACGTTGAAAAAATGGTCAATATTGATGAAATTTTAACATTTAATCTTTTGACTTTAAATGACGGTTGGATTTGAGGTATTACTTTTTCAACTAAAATAAGTGTGTTTAAAGTCATTTCTGTGCCTGAAATTGGTCAAAATTTGAAGCTTTTGAGTAAGCAAAACTCTGTAAAAATGGCAATTTTGGTCACTGTGAGGGTTTAAAAAGTGGTTATTCAACATGAGGCCCGATCCAAATGACATTCTGAATCATTTTTGGTAGAGTGCAAAAAATCAATTTTCTGATGAAAAACGATGACCCCGGACCAGTCGAACGTTGAAAAAATAGTCAATATTGATGAAATTTTAACATTTAATCTTTTGACTTTAAATGACAGTTGGATGTGAGTTATTACTTTTTCAACTAAAATAAGTGTGTTTAAAGTCATTTCTGTGCCTGAAATTGGTCAAAATTTGAAGCTTTTGAGTAAGCAAAACTCTGTAAAAATGGCAATTTTGGTCACTGTGAGGGTTTAAAAAGTGGTTATTCAACATGAGGCCCGATCCAAATGACATTTTGAATCATTTTTGGAAGAGTCCAAAAAATCCATTTTCTGATGAAAAACGATGACCCCGGACCAGTCGAACGTTGAAAAAATGGTCAATATTGCTGAAATTTTAACATTTAATCTTTTGACTTTAAATGACGGTTGGATGTGAGTTATTACTTTTTCAACTAAAATAAGTGTGTTTAAAGTCATTTCTGTGCCTGAAATTGTTCAAAATTTGAAGCTTTTGAGTAAGCAAAACTCTGTAAAAATGGCAATTTTGGTCACTGTGAGGGTTTAAAAAGTGGTTATTCAACATGAGGCCCGATCCAAATGACATTTTGAATCATTTTTGGAAGAGTCCAAAAAATCCATTTTCTGATGAAAAACGATGACCCCGGACCAGTCGAACATTGAAAAAATGGTCAATATTGATGAAATTTTAACATTTAATCTTTTGACTTTAAATGACGGTTGGATGTGAGTTATTACTTTTTCAACTAAAATAAGTGTGTTTAAAGTCATTTCTGTGCCTGAAATTGGTCAAAATTGAAGATTTTGAGTAAGCAAAACTCTGTAAAAATGGCAATTTTGGTCACTGTGAGGGTTTAAAAAGTGGTTATTCAACATGAGGCCCGATCCAAATGACATTTTGAATCATTTTTGGGAGAGTGCAAAAAATCAATTTTCTGATGAAAAACGATGACCCCGGATCAGTCGAACGTTGAAAAAATGGTCAATATTGCTGAAATTTTAACATTTAATCTTTTGACTTTAAATGACGGTTGGATGTGAGTTATTACTTTTTCAACTAAAATAAGTGTGTTTAAAGTCATTTCTGTGCCTGAAATTGGTCAAAATTTGAAGCTTTTGAGTAAGCAAAACTCTGTAAAAATGGCAATTTTGGTCACTGTGAGGGTTTAAAAAGTGGTTATTCAACATGAGGCCCGATCCAAATGACATTCTGAATCATTTTTGGTAGAGTGCAAAAAATCAATTTTCTGATGAAAAACGATGACCCCGGACCAGTCGAACGTTGAAAAAATGGTCAATATTGATGAAATTTTAAAATTTAATCTTTTGACTTTAAATGACGGTTGGATGTGAGTTATTACTTTTTCAACTAAAATAAGTGTGTTTAAAGTCATTTCTGTGCCTGAAATTGGTCAAAATTTGAAGCTTTTGAGTAAGCAAAACTCTGTAAAAATGGCAATTTTGGTCACTGTGAGGGTTTAAAAAGTGGTTATTCAACATGAGGCCCGATCCAAATGACATTTTGAATCATTTTTGGAAGAGTCCAAAAAATCCATTTTCTGATGAAAAACGATGACCCCGGACCAGTCGAACGTTGAAAAAATGGTCAATATTGATGAAATTTTAACATTTAATCTTTTGACTTTAAATGACGGTTGGATGTGAGTTATTACTTTTTCAACTAAAATAAGTGTGTTTAAAGTCATTTCTGTGCCTGAAATTGGTCAAAATTGGAAGATTTTGAGTAAGCAAAACTCTGTAAAAATGGCAATTTTGGTCACTGTGAGGGTTTAAAAAGTGGTTATTCAACATGAGGCCCGATCCAAATGACATTTTGAATCATTTTTGGAAGAGTCCAAAAAATCCATTTTCTGATGAAAAACGATGACCCCGGACCAGTCGAACATTGAAAAAATGGTCAATATTGATGAAATTTTAACATTTAATCTTTTGACTTTAAATGACGGTTGGATGTGAGTTATTACTTTTTCAACTAAAATAAGTGTGTTTAAAGTCATTTCTGTGCCTGAAATTGGTCAAAATTGAAGATTTTGAGTAAGCAAAACTCTGTAAAAATGGCAATTTTGGTCACTGTGAGGGTTTAAAAAGTGGTTATTCAACATGAGGCCCGATCCAAATGACATTTTGAATCATTTTTGGTAGAGTGCAAAAAATCAATTTTCTGATGAAAAACGATGACCCCGGACCAGTCGAACGTTGAAAAAATGGTCAATATTGCTGAAATTTTAACATTTAATCCATTGACTTTAAATGACGGTTGGATGTGAGTTATTACTTTTTCAACTAAAATAAGTGTGTTTAAAGTCATTTCTGTGCCTGAAATTGGTCAAAATTTGAAGCTTTTGAGTAAGCAAAACTCTGTAAAAATGGCAATTTTGGTCACTGTGAGGGTTTAAAAAGTGGTTATTCAACATGAGGCCTGATCCAAATGACAATTTGAATCATTTTTGGAAGAGTCCAAAAAATCCATTTTCTGATGAAAAACGATGACCCCGGACCAGTCGAACATTAAAAAAATGGTCAATATTGATGAAATTTTAACATTTAATCTTTTGACTTTAAATGACGGTTGGATGTGAGTTATTACTTTTTCAACTAAAATAAGTGTGTTTAAAGTCATTTCTGTGCCTGAAATTGGTCAAAATTGAAGATTTTGAGTAAGCAAAACTCTGTAAAAATGGCAATTTTGGTCACTGTGAGGGTTTAAAAAGTGGTTATTCAACATGAGGCCCGATCCAAATGACATTCTGAATCATTTATGGTAGAGTGCAAAAAACCAATTTTCTGATGAAAAACGATGACCCCGGACCAGTCGAACGTTGAAAAAATGGTCAATATTGCTGAAATTTTAACATTTAATCTTTTGACTTTAAATGACGGTTGGATATGAATTATTACTTTTTCAACTAAAATAAGTGTGTTTAAAGTCATTTCTGTGCCTGAAATTGGTCAAAATTTGAAGCTTTTGAGTAAGCAAAACTCTGTAAAAATGGCAATTTTGGTCACTGTGAGGGTTTAAAAAGTGGTTATTCAACATGAGGCCCGATCCAAATGACATTTTGAATCATTTTTGGAAGAGTCCAAAAAATCCATTTTCTGATGAAAAACGATGACCCCGGACCAGTCGAACATTGAAAAAATGGTCAATATTGATGAAATTTTAACATTTAATCTTTTGACTTTAAATGACGGTTGGATGTGAGTTATTACTTTTTCAACTAAAATAAGTGTGTTTAAAGTCATTTCTTTGCCTGAAATTGGTCAAAATTGAAGATTTTGAGTAAGCAAAACTCTGTAAAAATGGCAATTTTGGTCACTGTGAGGGTTTAAAAAGTGGTTATTCAACATGAGGCCCGATCCAAATGACATTCTGAATCATTTTTGGTAGACTGCAAAAAATCAATTTTCTGATGAAAAACGATGACCCCGGACCAGTCGAACGTTGAAAAAATGGTCAATATTGATGAAATTTTAACATTTAATCTTTTGACTTTAAATGACGGTTGGATGTGAGTTATTACTTTTTCAACTAAAATAAGTGTGTTTAAAGTCATTTCTGTGCCTGAAATTGGTCAAAATTTGAAGCTTTTGAGTAAGCAAAACTCTGTAAAAATGGCAATTTTGGTCACTGTGAGGGTTTAAAAAGTGGTTATTCAACATGAGGCCCGATCCAAATGACATTTTGAATCATTTTTGGAAGAGTCCAAAAAATCCATTTTCTGATGAAAAACGATGACCCCGGACCAGTCGAACGTTGAAAAAATGGTCAATATTGATGAAATTTTAACATTTAATCTTTTGACTTTAAATGACGGTTGGATTTGAGTTATTACTTTTTCAACTAAAATAAGTGTGTTTAAAGTCATTTCTGTGCCTGAAATTGGTCAAAATTGAAGATTTTGAGTAAGCAAAACTCTGTAAAAATGGCAATTTTGGTCACTGTGAGGGTTTAAAAAGTGGTTATTCAACATGAGGCCCGATCCAAATGACATTTTGAATCATTTTTGGTAGAGTGCAAAAATCAATTTTCTGATGAAAAACGATGACCCCGGACCAGTCGAACGTTGAAAAAATGGTCAATATTGCTGAAATTTTAACATTTAATCCATTGACTTTAAATGACGGTTGGATGTGAGTTATTACTTTTTCAACTAAAATAAGTGTGTTTAAAGTCATTTCTGTGCCTGAAATTGGTCAAAATTTGAAGCTTTTGAGTAAGCAAAACTCTGTAAAAATGGCAATTTTGGTCACTGTGAGGGTTTAAAAAGTGGTTATTCAACATGAGGCCTGATCCAAATGACAATTTGAATCATTTTTGGAAGAGTCCAAAAAATCCATTTTCTGATGAAAAACGATGACCCCGGACCAGTCGAACATTAAAAAAATGGTCAATATTGATGAAATTTTAACATTTAATCTTTTGACTTTAAATGACGGTTGGATGTGAGTTATTACTTTTTCAACTAAAATAAGTGTGTTTAAAGTCATTTCTGTGCCTGAAATTGGTCAAAATTGAAGATTTTGAGTAAGCAAAACTCTGTAAAAATGGCAATTTTGGTCACTGTGAGGGTTTAAAAAAGTGGTTATTCAACATGAGGCCCGATCCAAAATGACATTCTGAATCATTTATGGTAGAGTGCAAAAAACCAATTTTCTGATGAAAAACGATGACCCCGGACCAGTCGAACGTTGAAAAAATGGTCAATATTGCTGAAATTTTAACATTTAATCTTTTGACTTTAAATGACGGTTGGATATGAATTATTACTTTTTCAACTAAAATAAGTGTGTTTAAAGTCATTTCTGTGCCTGAAATTGGTCAAAATTTGAAGCTTTTGAGTAAGCAAAACTCTGTAAAAATGGCAATTTTGGTCACTGTGAGGGTTTAAAAGTGGTTATTCAACATGAGGGCCCGATCCAAATGACATTTTGAATCATTTTTGGAAGAGTCCAAAAAATCCATTTTCTGATGAAAAACGATGACCCCGGACCAGTCGAACGTTGAAAAAATGGTCAATATTGATGAAATTTTAACATTTAATCTTTTGACTTTAAATGACGGTTGGATGTGAGTTATTACTTTTTCAACTAAAATAAGTGTGTTTTAAAGTCATTTCTGTGCCTGAAATTGGTCAAATTTGAAGCTTTTGAGTAAGCAAAACTCTGTAAAAATGGCAATTTTGGTCACTGTGAGGGTTTAAAAAGTGGTTATTCAACATGAGGCCCGATCCAAATGACATTTTGAATCATTTTTGGAAGAGTCCAAAAAATCCATTTTCTGATGAAAAACGATGACCCGGACCAGTCGAACGTTGAAAAAATGGTCAATATTGATGAAATTTTAACATTTAATCTTTTGACTTTAAATGACGGTTGGATTTGAGTTATTACTTTTTCAACTAAAATAAGTGTGTTTAAAGTCATTTCTGTGCCTGAAATTGGTCAAAATTGAAGATTTTGAGTAAGCAAAACTCTGTAAAAATGGCAATTTTGGTCACTGTGAGGGTTTAAAAAGTGGTTATTCAACATGAGGCCCGATCCAAATGACATTTTGAATCATTTTTGGTAGAGTGCAAAAAATCAATTTTTCTGATGAAAAACGATGACCTCGGACCAGTCGAACGTTTGAAAAAATGGTCAATATTGCTGAAATTTTAACATTTAATCTTTTGACTTTAAATGACGGTTGGATGTGAGTTATTACTTTTTCAACTAAAATAAGTGTGTTTAAAGTCATTTCTGTGCCTGAAATTGGTCAAAATTTGAAGCTTTTGAGTAAGCAAAACTCTGTAAAAATGGCAATTTTGGTCACTGTGAGGGTTTAAAAAGTGGTTATTCAACATGAGGCCCGATCCAAATGACATTCTGAATCATTTTTGGTAGAGTGCAAAAAATCAATTTTCTGATGAAAAACGATGACCCCGGACCAGTCGAACGTTGAAAAAATAGTCAATATTGATGAAATTTTAACATTTAATCTTTTGACTTTAAATGACGGTTGGATGTGAGTTATTACTTTTTCAACTAAAATAAGTGTGTTTAAAGTCATTTCTGTGCCTGAAATTGGTCAAAATTTGAAGCTTTTGAGTAAGCAAAACTCTGTAAAAATGGCAATTTTGGTCACTGTGAGGGTTTAAAAAGTGGTTATTCAACATGAGGCCCGATCCAAATGACATTTTGAATCATTTTTGGAAGAGTCCAAAAAATCCATTTTCTGATGAAAAACGATGACCCCGGACCAGTCGAACGTTAAAAAAATGGTCAATATTGATGAAATTTTAACATTTAATCTTTTGACTTTAAATGACGGTTGGATGTGAGTTATTACTTTTTCAACTAAAATAAGTGTGTTAAAGTCATTTCTGTGCCTGAAATTGGTCAAAATTGGAAGATTTTGAGTAAGCAAAACTCTGTAAAAATGGCAATTTTGGTCACTGTGAGGGTTTAAAAAGTGGTTATTCAACATGAGGCCCGATCCAAATGACATTTTGAATCATTTTTGGAAGAGTCCAAAAAATCCATTTTCTGATGAAAAACGATGACCCCGGACCAGTCGAACATTGAAAAAATGGTCAATATTGATGAAATTTTAACATTTAATCTTTTGACTTTAAATGACGGTTGGATGTGAGTTATTACTTTTTCAACTAAAATAAGTGTGTTTAAAGTCATTTCTGTGCCTGAAATTGGTCAAAATTGAAGATTTTGAGTAAGCAAAACTCTGTAAAAATGGCAATTTTGGTCACTGTGAGGGTTTAAAAAGTGGTTATTCAACATGAGGCCCGATCCAAATGACATTTTGAATCATTTTTGGTAGAGTCCAAAAAATCAATTTTCTGATGAAAAACGATGACCCCGGACCAGTTGAACGTTGAAAAAATGGTCAATATTGATGAAATTTTAACATTTAATCTTTTGACTTTAAATGACGGTTGGATATGAATTATTACTTTTTCAACTAAAATAAGTGTGTTTAAAGTCATTTCTGTGCCTGAAATTGGTCAAATTTGAAGCTTATGAGTAAGCAAAACTCTGTAAAAATGGCAATTTTGGTCACTGTGAGGGTTTAAAAAGTGGTTATTCAACATGAGGCCCGATCCAAATGACATTTTGAATCATTTTTGGAAGAGTCCAAAAAATCCATTTTCTGATGAAAAACGATGACCCCGGACCAGTCGAACGTTGAAAAAATGGTCAATATTGATGAAATTTTAACATTTAATCTTTTGACTTTAAATGACGGTTGGATGTGAGTTATTAATTTTTCAACTAAAATTAGTGTGTTTAAAGTCATTTCTGTGCCTGAAATTGGTAAAAATTCGAAGATTTTGAGTAAGCAAATCTCTGTAAAAATGGCAATTTTGGTCACTTTGAGGGTTTAAAAAGTGGTTATTCAACATGAGGCCCGATCCAAATGACATTTTGAATCATTTTTGGAAGAGTCCAAAAAATCCATTTTCTGATGAAAAACGATGACCCCGGACCAGTCGAACATTAAAAAAATGGTCAATATTGATGAAATTTTAACATTTAATCTTTTGACTTTAAATGACGGTTGGATGTGAGTTATTACTTTTTCAACTAAAATAAGTGTGTTTAAAGTCATTTCTGTGCCTGAAATTGGTCAAAATTGAAGATTTTGAGTAAGCAAAACTCTGTAAAAATGGCAATTTTGGTCACTGTGAGGGTTTAAAAAGTGGTTATTCAACATGAGGCCCGATCCAAATGACATTCTGAATCATTTTTGGTAGAGTGCAAAAAATCAATTTTCTGATGAAAAACGATGACCCCGGACCAGTCGAACGTTGAAAAAATGGTCAATATTGATGAAATTTTAACATTTAATCTTTTGACTTTAAATGACGGTTGGATATGAATTATTACTTTTTCAACTAAAATAAGTGTGTTTAAAGTCATTTCTGTGCCTGAAATTGGTCAAAATTTGAAGCTTTTGAGTAAGCAAAACTCTGTAAAAATGGCAATTTTGGTCACTTTGAGGGTTTAAAAAGTGGTTATTCAACATGAGGCCCGATCCAAATGACAATTTGAATCATTTTTGGAAGAGTCCAAAATATCAATTTTCTGATGAAAAACGATGACCCCGGACCAGTCGAACATTGAAAAAATGGTCAATATTGATGAAATTTTAACATTTAATCTTTTGACTTTAAATGACGGTTGGATGTGAGTTATTACTTTTTCAACTAAAATAAGTGTGTTTAAAGTCATTTCTGTGCCTGAAATTGGTCAAAATTGAAGATTTTGAGTAAGCAAAACTCTGTAAAAATGGCAATTTTGGTCACTGTGAGGGTTTAAAAAGTGGTTATTCAACATGAGGCCCGATCCAAATGACATTTTGAATCATTTTTGGTAGAGTCCAAAAAATCAATTTTCTGATGAAAAACGATGACCCCGGACCAGTCGAACGTTGAAAAAATGGTCAACATTGATGAAATTTTAACATTTAATCTTTTGACTTTAAATGACGGTTGGATATGAATTATTACTTTTTCAACTAAAATAAGTGTGTTTAAAGTCCTTTCTGTGCCTGAAATTGGTCAAATTTGAAGCTTATGAGTAAGCAAAACTCTGTAAAAATGGCAATTTTGGTCACTGTGAGGGTTTAAAAAGTGGTTATTCAACATGAGGCCCGATCCAAATGACATTTTGAATCATTTTTGGAAGAGTCCAAAAAATCCATTTTCTGATGAAAAACGATGACCCCGGACCAGTCAAACGTTGAAAAAATGGTCAATATTGCTGAAATTTTAACATTTAATCTTTTGACTTTAAATGACGGTTGGATATGAATTATTACTTTTTCAACTAAAATAAGTGTGTTTAAAGTCATTTCTGTGCCTGAAATTGGTCAAAATTTGAAGCTTTTGAGTAAGCAAAACTCTGTAAAAATGGCAATTTTGGTCACTGTGAGGGTTTAAAAAGTGGTTATTCAACATGAGGCCCGATCCAAATGACATTTTGAATCATTTTTGGAAGAGTCCAAAAAATCCATTTTCTGATGAAAAACGATGACCCCGGACCAGTCGAACGTTGAAAAAATGGTCAATATTGATGAAATTTTAACATTTAATCTTTTGACTTTAAATGACGGTTGGATGTGAGTTATTACTTTTTCAACTAAAATAAGTGTGTTTAAAGTCATTTCTGTGCCTGAAATTGGTCAAAATTTGAAGCTTTTGAGTAAGCAAAACTCTGTAAAAATGGCAATTTTGGTCACTGTGAGGGTTTAAAAAGTGGTTATTCAACATGAGGCCCGATCCAAATGACATTTTGAATCATTTTTGGAAGAGTCCAAAAAATCCATTTTCTGATGAAAAACGATGACCCCGGACCAGTCGAACGTTGAAAAAATGGTCAATATTGATGAAATTTTAACATTTAATCTTTTGACTTTAAATGACGGTTGGATTTGAGTTATTACTTTTTCAACTAAAATAAGTGTGTTTAAAGTCATTTCTGTGCCTGACATTGGTCAAAATTTGAAGCTTTTGAGTAAGCAAAACTCTGTAAAAATGGCAATTTTGGTCACTGTGAGGGTTTAAAAAGTGGTTATTCAACATGAGGCCCGATCCAAATGACAATTTGAATCATTTTTGGAAGAGTCCAAAAAATCCATTTTCTGATGAAAAACGATGACCCCGGACCAGTCGAACGTTGAAAAAATGGTCAATATTGATGAAATTTTAACATTTAATCTTTTGACTTTAAATGACGGTTGGATTTGAGGTATTACTTTTTCAACTAAAATAAGTGTGTTTAAAGTCATTTCTGTGCCTGAAATTGGTCAAAATTGAAGATTTTGAGTAAGCAAAACTCTGTAAAAATGGCAATTTTGGTCACTGTGAGGGTTTAAAAAGTGGTTATTCAACATGAGGCCCGATCCAAATGACATTTTGAATCATTTTTGGAAGAGTCCAAAAAATCCATTTTCTGATGAAAAACGATGACCCCGGACCAGTCGAACGTTGAAAAAATGGTCAATATTGATGAAATTTTAACATTTAATCTTTTGACTTTAAATGACGGTTGGATATGAATTATTACTTTTTCAACTAAAATAAGTGTGTTTAAAGTCATTTCTGTGCCTGAAATTGGTCAAATTTGAAGCTTATGAGTAAGCAAAACTCTGTAAAAATGGCAATTTTGGTCACTGTGAGGGTTTAAAAAGTGGTTATTCAACATGAGGCCCGATCCAAATGACATTTTGAATCATTTTTGGAAGAGTCCAAAAAATCAATTTTCTGATGAAAAACGATGACCCCGGACCAGTCGAACGTTGAAAAAATGGTCAATATTGATGAAATTTTAACATTTAATCTTTTGACTTTAAATGACGGTTGGATGTGAGTTATTAATTTTTCAACTAAAATTAGTGTGTTTAAAGTCATTTCTGTGCCTGAAATTGGTAAAAATTCGAAGATTTTGAGTAAGCAAATCTCTGTAAAAATGGCAATTTTGGTCACTTTGAGGGTTTAAAAAGTGGTTATTCAACATGAGGCCCGATCCAAATGACATTTTGAATCATTTTTGGAAGAGTCCAAAAAATCCATTTTCTGATGAAAAACGATGACCCCGGACCAGTCGAACATTAAAAAAATGGTCAATATTGATGAAATTTTAACATTTAATCTTTTGACTTTAAATGACGGTTGGATGTGAGTTATTACTTTTTCAACTAAAATAAGTGTGTTTAAAGTCATTTCTGTGCCTGAAATTGGTCAAAATTGAAGATTTTGAGTAAGCAAAACTCTGTAAAAATGGCAATTTTGGTCACTGTGAGGGTTTAAAAAGTGGTTATTCAACATGAGGCCTGATCCAAATGACATTTTGAATCATTTTTGGTAGAGTCCAAAAAATCAATTTTCTGATGAAAAACGATGACCCGGACCAGTCGAACGTTGAAAAAATGGTCAATATTGATGAAATTTTAACATTTAATCTTTTGACTTTAAATGACGGTTGGATATGAATTATTACTTTTTCAACTAAAATAAGTGTGTTTAAAGTCATTTCTGTGCCTGAAATTGGTCAAAATTTGAAGCTTTTGAGTAAGCAAAACTCTGTAAAAATGGCAATTTTGGTCACTGTGAGGGTTTAAAAAGTGGTTATTCAACATGAGGCCCGATCCAAATGACATTTTGAATCATTTTTGGAAGAGTCCAAAAAATCCATTTTCTGATGAAAAACGATGACCCCGGACCAGTCGAACGTTGAAAAAATGGTCAATATTGATGAAATTTTAACATTTAATCTTTTGACTTTAAATGACGGTTGGATTTGAGTTATTACTTTTTCAACTAAAATAAGTGTGTTTAAAGTCATTTCTGTGCCTGAAATTGGTCAAAATTGAAGATTTTGAGTAAGCAAAACTCTGTAAAAATGGCAATTTTGGTCACTGTGAGGGTTTAAAAAGTGGTTATTCAACATGAGGCCCGATCCAAATGACATTTTGAATCATTTTTGGTAGAGTGCAAAAAATCAATTTTCTGATGAAAAACGATGACCCCGGACCAGTCGAACGTTGAAAAAATGGTCAATATTGCTGAAATTTTAACATTTAATCTTTTGACTTTAAATGACGGTTGGATGTGAGTTATTACTTTTTCAACTAAAATAAGTGTGTTTAAAGTCATTTCTGTGCCTGAAATTGTTCAAAATTTGAAGCTTTTGAGTAAGCAAAACTCTGTAAAAATGGCAATTTTGGTCACTGTGAGGGTTTAAAAAGTGGTTATTCAACATGAGGCCCGATCCAAATGACATTCTGAATCATTTTTGGTAGAGTGCAAAAAATCAATTTTCTGATGAAAAACGATGACCCCGGACCAGTCGAACGTTGAAAAAATAGTCAATATTGATGAAATTTTAACATTTAATCTTTTGACTTTAAATGACGGTTGGATGTGAGTTATTACTTTTTCAACTAAAATAAGTGTGTTTAAAGTCATTTCTGTGCCTGAAATTGGTCAAAATTTGAAGCTTTTGAGTAAGCAAAACTCTGTAAAAATGGCAATTTTGGTCACTGTGAGGGTTTAAAAAGTGGTTATTCAACATGAGGCCCGATCCAAATGACATTTTGAATCATTTTTGGAAGAGTCCAAAAAATCCATTTTCTGATGAAAAACGATGACCCCGGACCAGTCGAACGTTGAAAAAATGGTCAATATTGATGAAATTTTAACATTTAATCTTTTGACTTTAAATGACGGTTGGATGTGAGTTATTACTTTTTCAACTAAAATAAGTGTGTTTAAAGTCATTTCTGTGCCTGAAATTGGTCAAAATTGGAAGATTTTGAGTAAGCAAAACTCTGTAAAAATGGCAATTTTGGTCACTGTGAGGGTTTAAAAAGTGGTTATTCAACATGAGGCCCGATCCAAATGACATTTTGAATCATTTTTGGAAGAGTCCAAAAAATCCATTTTCTGATGAAAAACGATGACCCCGGACCAGTCGAACATTGAAAAAATGGTCAATATTGATGAAATTTTAACATTTAATCTTTTGACTTTAAATGACGGTTGGATGTGAGTTATTACTTTTTCAACTAAAATAAGTGTGTTTAAAGTCATTTCTGTGCCTGAAATTGGTCAAAATTGAAGATTTTGAGTAAGCAAAACTCTGTAAAAATGGCAATTTTGGTCACTGTGAGGGTTTAAAAAGTGGTTATTCAACATGAGGCCCGATCCAAATGACATTTTGAATCATTTTTGGGAGAGTGCAAAAAATCAATTTTCTGATGAAAAACGATGACCCCGGATCAGTCGAACGTTGAAAAAATGGTCAATATTGCTGAAATTTTAACATTTAATCTTTTGACTTTAAATGACGGTTGGATGTGAGTTATTACTTTTTCAATTAAAATAAGTGTGTTTAAAGTCATTTCTGTGCCTGAAATTGGTCAAAATTTGAAGCTTTTGAGTAAGCAAAACTCTGTAAAAATGGCAATTTTGGTCACTGTGAGGGTTTAAAAAGTGGTTATTCAACATGAGGCCCGATCCAAATGACATTCTGAATCATTTTTGGTAGAGTGCAAAAAATCAATTTTCTGATGAAAAACGATGACCCCGGACCAGTCGAACGTTGAAAAAATGGTCAATATTGATGAAATTTTAACATTTAATCTTTTGACTTTAAATGACGGTTGGATGTGAGTTATTACTTTTTCAACTAAAATAAGTGTGTTTAAAGTCATTTCTGTGCCTGAAATTGGTCAAAATTTGAAGCTTTTGAGTAAGCAAAACTCTGTAAAAATGGCAATTTTGGTCACTGTGAGGGTTTAAAAAGTGGTTATTCAACATGAGGCCCGATCCAAATGACATTTTGAATCATTTTTGGAAGAGTCCAAAAAATCCATTTTCTGATGAAAAACGATGACCCCGGACCAGTCGAACGTTGAAAAAATGGTCAATATTGATGAAATTTTAACATTTAATCTTTTGACTTTAAATGACGGTTGGATGTGAGTTATTACTTTTTCAACTAAAATAAGTGTGTTTAAAGTCATTTCTGTGCCTGAAATTGGTCAAAATTGGAAGATTTTGAGTAAGCAAAACTCTGTAAAAATGGCAATTTTGGTCACTGTGAGGGTTTAAAAAGTGGTTATTCAACATGAGGCCCGATCCAAATGACATTTTGAATCATTTTTGGAAGAGTCCAAAAAATCCATTTTCTGATGAAAAACGATGACCCCGGACCAGTCGAACGTTGAAAAAATGGTCAATATTGATGAAATTTTAACATTTAATCTTTTGACTTTAAATGACGGTTGGATTTGAGTTATTACTTTTTCAACTAAAATAAGTGTGTTTAAAGTCATTTCTGTGCCTGAAATTGGTCAAAATTGAAGATTTTGAGTAAGCAAAACTCTGTAAAAATGGCAATTTTGGTCACTGTGAGGGTTTAAAAAGTGGTTATTCAACATGAGGCCCGATCCAAATGACATTTTGAATCATTTTTGGTAGAGTGCAAAAAATCAATTTTCTGATGAAAAACGATGACCCCGGACCAGTCGAACGTTGAAAAAATGGTCAATATTGCTGAAATTTTAACATTTAATCTTTTGACTTTAAATGACGGTTGGATGTGAGTTATTACTTTTTCAACTAAAATAAGTGTGTTTAAAGTCATTTCTGTGCCTGAAATTGTTCAAAATTTGAAGCTTTTGAGTAAGCAAAACTCTGTAAAAATGGCAATTTTGGTCACTGTGAGGGTTTAAAAAGTGGTTATTCAACATGAGGCCCGATCCAAATGACATTCTGAATCATTTTTGGTAGAGTGCAAAAAATCAATTTTCTGATGAAAAACGATGACCCCGGACCAGTCGAACGTTGAAAAAATAGTCAATATTGATGAAATTTTAACATTTAATCTTTTGACTTTAAATGACGGTTGGATGTGAGTTATTACTTTTTCAACTAAAATAAGTGTGTTTAAAGTCATTTCTGTGCCTGAAATTGGTCAAAATTTGAAGCTTTTGAGTAAGCAAAACTCTGTAAAAATGGCAATTTTGGTCACTGTGAGGGTTTAAAAAGTGGTTATTCAACATGAGGCCCGATCCAAATGACATTTTGAATCATTTTTGGAAGAGTCCAAAAAATCCATTTTCTGATGAAAAACGATGACCCCGGACCAGTCGAACGTTGAAAAAATGGTCAATATTGATGAAATTTTAACATTTAATCTTTTGACTTTAAATGACGGTTGGATGTGAGTTATTACTTTTTCAACTAAAATAAGTGTGTTTAAAGTCATTTCTGTGCCTGAAATTGGTCAAAATTGGAAGATTTTGAGTAAGCAAAACTCTGTAAAAATGGCAATTTTGGTCACTGTGAGGGTTTAAAAAGTGGTTATTCAACATGAGGCCCGATCCAAATGACATTTTGAATCATTTTTGGAAGAGTCCAAAAAATCCATTTTCTGATGAAAAACGATGACCCCGGACCAGTCGAACATTGAAAAAATGGTCAATATTGATGAAATTTTAACATTTAATCTTTTGACTTTAAATGACGGTTGGATGTGAGTTATTACTTTTTCAACTAAAATAAGTGTGTTTAAAGTCATTTCTGTGCCTGAAATTGGTCAAAATTGAAGATTTTGAGTAAGCAAAACTCTGTAAAAATGGCAATTTTGGTCACTGTGAGGGTTTAAAAAGTGGTTATTCAACATGAGGCCCGATCCAAATGACATTTTGAATCATTTTTGGGAGAGTGCAAAAAATCAATTTTCTGATGAAAAACGATGACCCCGGATCAGTCGAACGTTGAAAAAATGGTCAATATTGCTGAAATTTTAACATTTAATCTTTTGACTTTAAATGACGGTTGGATGTGAGTTATTACTTTTTCAATTAAAATAAGTGTGTTTAAAGTCATTTCTGTGCCTGAAATTGGTCAAAATTTGAAGCTTTTGAGTAAGCAAAACTCTGTAAAAATGGCAATTTTGGTCACTGTGAGGGTTTAAAAAGTGGTTATTCAACATGAGGCCCGATCCAAATGACATTCTGAATCATTTTTGGTAGAGTGCAAAAAATCAATTTTCTGATGAAAAACGATGACCCCGGACCAGTCGAACGTTGAAAAAATGGTCAATATTGATGAAATTTTAACATTTAATCTTTTGACTTTAAATGACGGTTGGATGTGAGTTATTACTTTTTCAACTAAAATAAGTGTGTTTAAAGTCATTTCTGTGCCTGAAATTGGTCAAAATTTGAAGCTTTTGAGTAAGCAAAACTCTGTAAAAATGGCAATTTTGGTCACTGTGAGGGTTTAAAAAGTGGTTATTCAACATGAGGCCCGATCCAAATGACATTTTGAATCATTTTTGGAAGAGTCCAAAAAATCCATTTTCTGATGAAAAACGATGACCCCGGACCAGTCGAACGTTGAAAAAATGGTCAATATTGATGAAATTTTAACATTTAATCTTTTGACTTTAAATGACGGTTGGATGTGAGTTATTACTTTTTCAACTAAAATAAGTGTGTTTAAAGTCATTTCTGTGCCTGAAATTGGTCAAAATTGGAAGATTTTGAGTAAGCAAAACTCTGTAAAAATGGCAATTTTGGTCACTGTGAGGGTTTAAAAAGTGGTTATTCAACATGAGGCCCGATCCAAATGACATTTTGAATCATTTTTGGAAGAGTTCAAAAAATCCATTTTCTGATGAAAAACGATGACCCCGGACCAGTCGAACATTGAAAAAATGGTCAATATTGATGAAATTTTAACATTTAATCTTTTGACTTTAAATGACGGTTGGATGTGAGTTATTACTTTTTCAACTAAAATAAGTGTGTTTAAAGTCATTTCTGTGCCTGAAATTGGTCAAAATTGAAGATTTTGAGTAAGCAAAACTCTGTAAAAATGGCAATTTTGGTCACTGTGAGGGTTTAAAAAGTGGTTATTCAACATGAGGCCCGATCCAAATGACATTTTGAATCATTTTTGGTAGAGTCCAAAAAATCAATTTTCTGATGAAAAACGATGACCCCGGACCAGTCGAACGTTGAAAAAATGGTCAATATTGATGAAATTTTAACATTTAATCTTTTGACTTTAAATGACGGTTGGATATGAATTATTACTTTTTCAACTAAAATAAGTGTGTTTAAAGTCATTTCTGTGCCTGAAATTGGTCAAATTTGAAGCTTATGAGTAAGCAAAACTCTGTAAAAATGGCAATTTTGGTCACTGTGAGGGTTTAAAAAGTGGTTATTCAACATGAGGCCCGATCCAAATGACATTTTGAATCATTTTTGGAAGAGTCCAAAAAATCCATTTTCTGATGAAAAACGATGACCCCGGACCAGTCGAACGTTGAAAAAATGGTCAATATTGATGAAATTTTAACATTTAATCTTTTGACTTTAAATGACGGTTGGATGTGAGTTATTAATTTTTCAACTAAAATTAGTGTGTTTAAAGTCATTTCTGTGCCTGAAATTGGTAAAAATTCGAAGATTTTGAGTAAGCAAATCTCTGTAAAAATGGCAATTTTGGTCACTGTGAGGGTTTAAAAAGTGGTTATTCAACATGAGGCCCGATCCAAATGACATTTTGAATCATTTTTGGAAGAGTCCAAAAAATCCATTTTCTGATGAAAAACGATGACCCCGGACCAGTCGAACGTTGAAAAAATGGTCAATATTGATGAAATTTTAACATTTAATCTTTTGACTTTAAATGACGGTTGGATTTGAGTTATTACTTTTTCAACTAAAATAAGTGTGTTTAAAGTCATTTCTGTGCCTGAAATTGGTCAAAATTGAAGATTTTGAGTAAGCAAAACTCTGTAAAAATGGCAATTTTGGTCACTGTGAGGGTTTAAAAAGTGGTTATTCAACATGAGGCCCGATCCAAATGACATTTTGAATCATTTTTGGTAGAGTGCAAAAAATCAATTTTCTGATGAAAAACGATGACCCCGGACCAGTCGAACGTTGAAAAAATGGTCAATATTGCTGAAATTTTAACATTTAATCTTTTGACTTTAAATGACGGTTGGATGTGAGTTATTACTTTTTCAACTAAAATAAGTGTGTTTAAAGTCATTTCTGTGCCTGAAATTGTTCAAAATTTGAAGCTTTTGAGTAAGCAAAACTCTGTAAAAATGGCAATTTTGGTCACTGTGAGGGTTTAAAAAGTGGTTATTCAACATGAGGCCCGATCCAAATGACATTCTGAATCATTTTTGGTAGAGTGCAAAAAATCAATTTTCTGATGAAAAACGATGACCCCGGACCAGTCGAACGTTGAAAAAATAGTCAATATTGATGAAATTTTAACATTTAATCTTTTGACTTTAAATGACGGTTGGATGTGAGTTATTACTTTTTCAACTAAAATAAGTGTGTTTAAAGTCATTTCTGTGCCTGAAATTGGTCAAAATTTGAAGCTTTTGAGTAAGCAAAACTCTGTAAAAATGGCAATTTTGGTCACTGTGAGGGTTTAAAAAGTGGTTATTCAACATGAGGCCCGATCCAAATGACATTTTGAATCATTTTTGGAAGAGTCCAAAAAATCCATTTTCTGATGAAAAACGATGACCCCGGACCAGTCGAACGTTGAAAAAATGGTCAATATTGATGAAATTTTAACATTTAATCTTTTGACTTTAAATGACGGTTGGATGTGAGTTATTACTTTTTCAACTAAAATAAGTGTGTTTAAAGTCATTTCTGTGCCTGAAATTGGTCAAAATTGGAAGATTTTGAGTAAGCAAAACTCTGTAAAAATGGCAATTTTGGTCACTGTGAGGGTTTAAAAAGTGGTTATTCAACATGAGGCCCGATCCAAATGACATTTTGAATCATTTTTGGAAGAGTCCAAAAAATCCATTTTCTGATGAAAAACGATGACCCCGGACCAGTCGAACATTGAAAAAATGGTCAATATTGATGAAATTTTAACATTTAATCTTTTGACTTTAAATGACGGTTGGATGTGAGTTATTACTTTTTCAACTAAAATAAGTGTGTTTAAAGTCATTTCTGTGCCTGAAATTGGTCAAAATTGAAGATTTTGAGTAAGCAAAACTCTGTAAAAATGGCAATTTTGGTCACTGTGAGGGTTTAAAAAGTGGTTATTCAACATGAGGCCCGATCCAAATGACATTTTGAATCATTTTTGGGAGAGTGCAAAAAATCAATTTTCTGATGAAAAACGATGACCCCGGATCAGTCGAACGTTGAAAAAATGGTCAATATTGCTGAAATTTTAACATTTAATCTTTTGACTTTAAATGACGGTTGGATGTGAGTTATTACTTTTTCAATTAAAATAAGTGTGTTTAAAGTCATTTCTGTGCCTGAAATTGGTCAAAATTTGAAGCTTTTGAGTAAGCAAAACTCTGTAAAAATGGCAATTTTGGTCACTGTGAGGGTTTAAAAAGTGGTTATTCAACATGAGGCCCGATCCAAATGACATTCTGAATCATTTTTGGTAGAGTGCAAAAAATCAATTTTCTGATGAAAAACGATGACCCCGGACCAGTCGAACGTTGAAAAAATGGTCAATATTGATGAAATTTTAACATTTAATCTTTTGACTTTAAATGACGGTTGGATGTGAGTTATTACTTTTTCAACTAAAATAAGTGTGTTTAAAGTCATTTCTGTGCCTGAAATTGGTCAAAATTTGAAGCTTTTGAGTAAGCAAAACTCTGTAAAAATGGCAATTTTGGTCACTGTGAGGGTTTAAAAAGTGGTTATTCAACATGAGGCCCGATCCAAATGACATTTTGAATCATTTTTGGAAGAGTCCAAAAAATCCATTTTCTGATGAAAAACGATGACCCCGGACCAGTCGAACGTTGAAAAAATGGTCAATATTGATGAAATTTTAACATTTAATCTTTTGACTTTAAATGACGGTTGGATGTGAGTTATTACTTTTTCAACTAAAATAAGTGTGTTTAAAGTCATTTCTGTGCCTGAAATTGGTCAAAATTGGAAGATTTTGAGTAAGCAAAACTCTGTAAAAATGGCAATTTTGGTCACTGTGAGGGTTTAAAAAGTGGTTATTCAACATGAGGCCCGATCCAAATGACATTTTGAATCATTTTTGGAAGAGTCCAAAAAATCCATTTTCTGATGAAAAACGATGACCCCGGACCAGTCGAACGTTGAAAAAATGGTCAATATTGATGAAATTTTAACATTTAATCTTTTGACTTTAAATGACGGTTGGATTTGAGTTATTACTTTTTCAACTAAAATAAGTGTGTTTAAAGTCATTTCTGTGCCTGAAATTGGTCAAAATTGAAGATTTTGAGTAAGCAAAACTCTGTAAAAATGGCAATTTTGGTCACTGTGAGGGTTTAAAAAGTGGTTATTCAACATGAGGCCCGATCCAAATGACATTTTGAATCATTTTTGGTAGAGTGCAAAAAATCAATTTTCTGATGAAAAACGATGACCCCGGACCAGTCGAACGTTGAAAAAATGGTCAATATTGCTGAAATTTTAACATTTAATCTTTTGACTTTAAATGACGGTTGGATGTGAGTTATTACTTTTTCAACTAAAATAAGTGTGTTTAAAGTCATTTCTGTGCCTGAAATTGGTCAAAATTTGAAGCTTTTGAGTAAGCAAAACTCTGTAAAAATGGCAATTTTGGTCACTGTGAGGGTTTAAAAAGTGGTTATTCAACATGAGGCCCGATCCAAATGACATTTTGAATCATTTTTGGAAGAGTCCAAAAAATCCATTTTCTGATGAAAAACGATGACCCCGGACCAGTCGAACGTTGAAAAAATGGTCAATATTGATGAAATTTTAACATTTAATCTTTTGACTTTAAATGACGGTTGGATTTGAGTTATTACTTTTTCAACTAAAATAAGTGTGTTTAAAGTCATTTCTGTGCCTGAAATTGGTCAAAATTGAAGATTTTGAGTAAGCAAAACTCTGTAAAAATGGCAATTTTGGTCACTGTGAGGGTTTAAAAAGTGGTTATTCAACATGAGGCCCGATCCAAATGACATTTTGAATCATTTTTGGTAGAGTGCAAAAAATCAATTTTCTGATGAAAAACGATGACCCCGGACCAGTCGAACGTTGAAAAAATGGTCAATATTGCTGAAATTTTAACATTTAATCTTTTGACTTTAAATGACGGTTGGATGTGAGTTATTACTTTTTCAACTAAAATAAGTGTGTTTAAAGTCATTTCTGTGCCTGAAATTGTTCAAAATTTGAAGCTTTTGAGTAAGCAAAACTCTGTAAAAATGGCAATTTTGGTCACTGTGAGGGTTTAAAAAGTGGTTATTCAACATGAGGCCCGATCCAAATGACATTCTGAATCATTTTTGGTAGAGTGCAAAAAATCAATTTTCTGATGAAAAACGATGACCCCGGACCAGTCGAACGTTGAAAAAATAGTCAATATTGATGAAATTTTAACATTTAATCTTTTGACTTTAAATGACGGTTGGATGTGAGTTATTACTTTTTCAACTAAAATAAGTGTGTTTAAAGTCATTTCTGTGCCTGAAATTGGTCAAAATTTGAAGCTTTTGAGTAAGCAAAACTCTGTAAAAATGGCAATTTTGGTCACTGTGAGGGTTTAAAAAGTGGTTATTCAACATGAGGCCCGATCCAAATGACATTTTGAATCATTTTTGGAAGAGTCCAAAAAATCCATTTTCTGATGAAAAACGATGACCCCGGACCAGTCGAACGTTGAAAAAATGGTCAATATTGATGAAATTTTAACATTTAATCTTTTGACTTTAAATGACGGTTGGATGTGAGTTATTACTTTTTCAACTAAAATAAGTGTGTTTAAAGTCATTTCTGTGCCTGAAATTGGTCAAAATTGGAAGATTTTGAGTAAGCAAAACTCTGTAAAAATGGCAATTTTGGTCACTGTGAGGGTTTAAAAAGTGGTTATTCAACATGAGGCCCGATCCAAATGACATTTTGAATCATTTTTGGAAGAGTCCAAAAAATCCATTTTCTGATGAAAAACGATGACCCCGGACCAGTCGAACATTGAAAAAATGGTCAATATTGATGAAATTTTAACATTTAATCTTTTGACTTTAAATGACGGTTGGATGTGAGTTATTACTTTTTCAACTAAATAAGTGTGTTTAAAGTCATTTCTGTGCCTGAAATTGGTCAAAATTGAAGATTTTGAGTAAGCAAAACTCTGTAAAAATGGCAATTTTGGTCACTGTGAGGGTTTAAAAAGTGGTTATTCAACATGAGGCCCGATCCAAATGACATTTTGAATCATTTTTGGGAGAGTGCAAAAAATCAATTTTCTGATGAAAAACGATGACCCCGGATCAGTCGAACGTTGAAAAAATGGTCAATATTGCTGAAATTTTAACATTTAATCTTTTGACTTTAAATGACGGTTGGATGTGAGTTATTACTTTTTCAATTAAAATAAGTGTGTTTAAAGTCATTTCTGTGCCTGAAATTGGTCAAAATTTGAAGCTTTTGAGTAAGCAAAACTCTGTAAAAATGGCAATTTTGGTCACTGTGAGGGTTTAAAAAGTGGTTATTCAACATGAGGCCCGATCCAAATGACATTCTGAATCATTTTTGGTAGAGTGCAAAAAATCAATTTTCTGATGAAAAACGATGACCCCGGACCAGTCGAACGTTGAAAAAATGGTCAATATTGATGAAATTTTAACATTTAATCTTTTGACTTTAAATGACGGTTGGATGTGAGTTATTACTTTTTCAACTAAAATAAGTGTGTTTAAAGTCATTTCTGTGCCTGAAATTGGTCAAAATTTGAAGCTTTTGAGTAAGCAAAACTCTGTAAAAATGGCAATTTTGGTCACTGTGAGGGTTTAAAAAGTGGTTATTCAACATGAGGCCCGATCCAAATGACATTTTGAATCATTTTTGGAAGAGCCCAAAAAATCCATTTTCTGATGAAAAACGATGACCCCGGACCAGTCGAACGTTGAAAAAATGGTCAATATTGATGAAATTTTAACATTTAATCTTTTGACTTTAAATGACGGTTGGATGTGAGTTATTACTTTTTCAACTAAAATAAGTGTGTTTAAAGTCATTTCTGTGCCTGAAATTGGTCAAAATTGGAAGATTTTGAGTAAGCAAAACTCTGTAAAAATGGCAATTTTGGTCACTGTGAGGGTTTAAAAAGTGGTTATTCAACATGAGGCCCGATCCAAATGACATTTTGAATCATTTTTGGAAGAGTTCAAAAAATCCATTTTCTGATGAAAAACGATGACCCCGGACCAGTCGAACATTGAAAAAATGGTCAATATTGATGAAATTTTAACATTTAATCTTTTGACTTTAAATGACGGTTGGATGTGAGTTATTACTTTTTCAACTAAAATAAGTGTGTTTAAAGTCATTTCTGTGCCTGAAATTGGTCAAAATTGAAGATTTTGAGTAAGCAAAACTCTGTAAAAATGGCAATTTTGGTCACTGTGAGGGTTTAAAAAGTGGTTATTCAACATGAGGCCCGATCCAAATGACATTTTGAATCATTTTTGGTAGAGTCCAAAAAATCAATTTTCTGATGAAAAACGATGACCCCGGACCAGTCGAACGTTGAAAAAATGGTCAATATTGATGAAATTTTAACATTTAATCTTTTGACTTTAAATGACGGTTGGATATGAATTATTACTTTTTCAACTAAAATAAGTGTGTTTAAAGTCATTTCTGTGCCTGAAATTGGTCAAATTTGAAGCTTATGAGTAAGCAAAACTCTGTAAAAATGGCAATTTTGGTCACTGTGAGGGTTTAAAAAGTGGTTATTCAACATGAGGCCCGATCCAAATGACATTTTGAATCATTTTTGGAAGAGTCCAAAAAATCCATTTTCTGATGAAAAACGATGACCCCGGACCAGTCGAACGTTGAAAAAATGGTCAATATTGATGAAATTTTAACATTTAATCTTTTGACTTTAAATGACGGTTGGATGTGAGTTATTAATTTTTCAACTAAAATTAGTGTGTTTAAAGTCATTTCTGTGCCTGAAATTGGTAAAAATTCGAAGATTTTGAGTAAGCAAATCTCTGTAAAAATGGCAATTTTGGTCACTGTGAGGGTTTAAAAAGTGGTTATTCAACATGAGGCCTGATCCAAATGACATTTTGAATCATTTTTGGTAGAGTCCAAAAAATCAATTTTCTGATGAAAAACGATGACCCGGACCAGTCGAACGTTGAAAAAATGGTCAATATTGATGACATTTTAACATTTAATCTTTTGACTTTAAATGACGGTTGGATATGAATTATTACTTTTTTAACTAAAATAAGTGTGTTTAAAGTCATTTCTGTGCCTGAAATTGGTCAAATTTGAAGATTTTGAGTAAGCAAAACTCTGTAAAAATGGCAATTTTGGTCACTGTGAGGGTTTAAAAAGTGGTTATTCAACATGAGGCCCGATCCAAATGACATTCTGAATCATTTTTGGTAGAGTGCAAAAAATCAATTTTCTGATGAAAAACGATGACCCCGGACCAGTCGAACGTTGAAAAAATGGTCAATATTGATGAAATTTTAACATTTAATCTTTTGACTTTAAATGACGGTTGGATGTGAGTTATTACTTTTTCAACTAAAATAAGTGTGTTTAAAGTCATTTCTGTGCCTGAAATTGGTCAAAATTTGAAGCTTTTGAGTAAGCAAAACTCTGTAAAAATGGCAATTTTGGTCACTGTGAGGGTTTAAAAAGTGGTTATTCAACATGAGGCCCGATCCAAATGACATTTTGAATCATTTTTGGAAGAGTCCAAAAAATCCATTTTCTGATGAAAAACGATGACCCCGGACCAGTCGAACGTTGAAAAAATGGTCAATATTGATGAAATTTTAACATTTAATCTTTTGACTTTAAATGACGGTTGGATTTGAGTTATTACTTTTTCAACTAAAATAAGTGTGTTTAAAGTCATTTCTGTGCCTGAAATTGGTCAAAATTGAAGATTTTGAGTAAGCAAAACTCTGTAAAAATGGCAATTTTGGTCACTGTGAGGGTTTAAAAAGTGGTTATTCAACATGAGGCCCGATCCAAATGACATTTTGAATCATTTTTGGTAGAGTGCAAAAAATCAATTTTCTGATGAAAAACGATGACCCCGGACCAGTCGAACGTTGAAAAAATGGTCAATATTGCTGAAATTTTAACATTTAATCTTTTGACTTTAAATGACGGTTGGATGTGAGTTATTACTTTTTCAACTAAAATAAGTGTGTTTAAAGTCATTTCTGTGCCTGAAATTGTTCAAAATTTGAAGCTTTTGAGTAAGCAAAACTCTGTAAAAATGGCAATTTTGGTCACTGTGAGGGTTTAAAAAGTGGTTATTCAACATGAGGCCCGATCCAAATGACATTCTGAATCATTTTTGGTAGAGTGCAAAAAATCAATTTTCTGATGAAAAACGATGACCCCGGACCAGTCGAACGTTGAAAAAATAGTCAATATTGATGAAATTTTAACATTTAATCTTTTGACTTTAAATGACGGTTGGATGTGAGTTATTACTTTTTCAACTAAAATAAGTGTGTTTAAAGTCATTTCTGTGCCTGAAATTGGTCAAAATTTGAAGCTTTTGAGTAAGCAAAACTCTGTAAAAATGGCAATTTTGGTCACTGTGAGGGTTTAAAAAGTGGTTATTCAACATGAGGCCCGATCCAAATGACATTTTGAATCATTTTTGGAAGAGTCCAAAAAATCCATTTTCTGATGAAAAACGATGACCCCGGACCAGTCGAACGTTGAAAAAATGGTCAATATTGATGAAATTTTAACATTTAATCTTTTGACTTTAAATGACGGTTGGATGTGAGTTATTACTTTTTCAACTAAAATAAGTGTGTTTAAAGTCATTTCTGTGCCTGAAATTGGTCAAAATTGGAAGATTTTGAGTAAGCAAAACTCTGTAAAAATGGCAATTTTGGTCACTGTGAGGGTTTTAAAAAGTGGTTATTCAACATGAGGCCCGATCCAAATGACATTTTGAATCATTTTTGGAAGAGTCCAAAAAATCCATTTTCTGATGAAAAACGATGACCCCGGACCAGTCGAACATTGAAAAATGGTCAATATTGATGAAATTTTAACATTTAATCTTTTGACTTTAAATGACGGTTGGATGTGAGTTATTACTTTTTCAACTAAAATAAGTGTGTTTAAAGTCATTTCTGTGCCTGAAATTGGTCAAAATTGAAGATTTTGAGTAAGCAAAACTCTGTAAAAATGGCAATTTTGGTCACTGTGAGGGTTTAAAAAGTGGTTATTCAACATGAGGCCCGATCCAAATGACATTTTGAATCATTTTTGGGAGAGTGCAAAAAAATCAATTTTCTGATGAAAAACGATGACCCCGGATCAGTCGAACGTTGAAAAAATGGTCAATATTGCTGAAATTTTAACATTTAATCTTTTGACTTTAAATGACGGTTGGATGTGAGTTATTACTTTTTCAATTAAAATAAGTGTGTTTAAAGTCATTTCTGTGCCTGAAATTGGTCAAAATTTGAAGCTTTTGAGTAAGCAAAACTCTGTAAAAATGGCAATTTTGGTCACTGTGAGGGTTTAAAAAGTGGTTATTCAACATGAGGCCCGATCCAAATGACATTCTGAATCATTTTTGGTAGAGTGCAAAAAATCAATTTTCTGATGAAAAACGATGACCCCGGACCAGTCGAACGTTGAAAAAATGGTCAATATTGATGAAATTTTAACATTTAATCTTTTGACTTTAAATGACGGTTGGATGTGAGTTATTACTTTTTCAACTAAAATAAGTGTGTTTAAAGTCATTTCTGTGCCTGAAATTGGTCAAAATTTGAAGCTTTTTGAGTAAGCAAACTCTGTAAAAATGGCAATTTTGGTCACTGTGAGGGTTTAAAAAGTGGTTATTCAACATGAGGCCCGATCCAAATGACATTTTGAATCATTTTTGGAAGAGTCCAAAAAATCCATTTTCTGATGAAAAACGATGACCCCGGACCAGTCGGAACGTTGAAAAAATGGTCAATATTGATGAAATTTTAACATTTAATCTTTTGACTTTAAATGACGGTTGGATGTGAGTTATTACTTTTTCAACTAAAATAAGTGTGTTTAAAGTCATTTCTGTGCCTGAAATTGGTCAAAATTGGAAAGATTTTGAGTAAGCAAAACTCTGTAAAAATGGCAATTTTGGTCACTGTGAGGTTTAAAAAGTGGTTATTCAACATGAGGCCCGATCCAAATGACATTTTGAATCATTTTTGGAAGAGTCCAAAAAATCCATTTTCTGATGAAAAACGATGACCCCGGACCAGTCGAACGTTGAAAAAATGGTCAATATTGATGAAATTTTAACATTTAATCTTTTGACTTTTAAATGACGGTTGGATTTGCGTTATTACTTTTTCAACTAAAATAAGTGTGTTTAAAGTCATTTCTGTGCCTGAATTGGTCAAAATTGAAGATTTTGAGTAAGCAAAACTCTGTAAAAATGGCAATTTTGGTCACTGTGAGGGTTTAAAAAGTGGTTATTCAACATGAGGCCCGATCCAAATGACATTTTGAATCATTTTTGGTAGAGTGCAAAAAATCAATTTTCTGATGAAAAACGATGACCCCGGACCAGTCGAACGTTGAAAAAATGGTCAATATTGCTGAAATTTTAACATTTAATCTTTTGACTTTAAATGACGGTTGGATGTGAGTTATTACTTTTTCAACTAAAATAAGTGTGTTTTAAAGTCATTTCTGTGCCTGAAATTGTTCAAAATTTGAAGCTTTTGAGTAAGCAAAACTCTGTAAAAATGGCAATTTTGGTCACTGTGAGGTTTAAAAAGTGGTTATTCAACATGAGGCCCGATCCCAAATGACATTCTGAATCATTTTTGGTAGAGTGCAAAAAATCAATTTTCTGATGAAAAACGATGACCCCGGACCAGTCGAACGTTGAAAAAATAGTCAATATTGATGAAATTTTAACATTTAATCTTTTGACTTTTAATGACGGTTGGATGTGAGTTATTACTTTTTCAACTAAAATAAGTGTGTTTAAAGTCATTTCTGTGCCTGAAATTGGTCAAAATTTGAAGCTTTTGAGTAAGCAAAACTCTGTAAAAATGGCAATTTTGGTCACTGTGAGGGTTTAAAAAGTGGTTATTCAACATGAGGCCCGATCCAAATGACATTTTGAATCATTTTTGGAAGAGTCCAAAAAATCCATTTTCTGATGAAAAAACGATGACCCCGGACAGTCGAACGTTGAAAAAATGGTCAATATTGATGAAATTTTAACATTTAATCTTTTGACTTTAAATGACGGTTGGATGTGAGTTATTACTTTTTCAACTAAAATAAGTGTGTTTAAAGTCATTTCTGTGCCTGAAATTGGTCAAAATTGGAAGATTTTGAGTAAGCAAAACTCTGTAAAAATGGCAATTTTGGTCACTGTGAGGGTTTAAAAAGTGGTTATTCAACATGAGGCCCGATCCAAATGACATTTTGAATCATTTTTGGAAGAGTCCAAAAAATCCATTTTCTGATGAAAAACGATGACCCCGGACCAGTCGAACATTGAAAAAATGGTCAATATTGATGAAATTTTAACATTTAATCTTTTGACTTTAAATGACGGTTGGATGTGAGTTATTACTTTTTCAACTAAAATAAGTGTGTTTAAAGTCATTTCTGTGCCTGAAATTGGTCAAAATTGGAAGATTTTGAGTAAGCAAAACTCTGTAAAAATGGCAATTTTGGTCACTGTGAGGTTTAAAAAGTGGTTATTCAACATGAGGCCCGATCCAAATGACATTTTGAATCATTTTTGGAAGAGTCCAAAAAATCCATTTTCTGATGAAAAACGATGACCCCGGACCAGTCGAACGTTGAAAAAATGGTCAATATTGATGAAATTTTAACATTTAATCTTTTGACTTTAAATGACGGTTGGATTTGAGTTATTACTTTTTCAACTAAAATAAGTGTGTTTAAAGTCATTTCTGTGCTGAAATTGGTCAAAATTGAAGATTTTGAGTAAGCAAAACTCTGTAAAAATGGCAATTTTGGTCACTGTGAGGGTTTTAAAAAGTGGTTATTCAACATGAGCCCGATCCAAATGACATTTTGAATCATTTTTGGTAGAGTGCAAAAATCAATTTTCTGATGAAAAACGATGACCCCGGACAGTCGAACGTTGAAAAATGGTCAATATTGCTGAAATTTTAACATTTAATCTTTTGACTTTAAATGACGGTTGGATGTGAGTTTATTACTTTTTCAACTAAAATAAGTGTGTTTAAAGTCATTTCTGTGCCTGAAATTGGTCAAAATTTGAAGCTTTTGAGTAAGCAAAACTCTGTAAAATGGCAATTTTGGTCACTGTGAGGGTTTAAAAAGTGGTTTATTCAACATGAGGCCCGATCCAAATGACATTTTGAATCATTTTTGGAAGAGTCCAAAAAATCCATTTTCTGATGAAAAACGATGACCCCGGACCAGTCGAACGTTGAAAAAATGGTCAATATTGATGAAATTTTAACATTTAATCTTTTGACTTTTAAATGACGGTTGGATTTGAGTTATTTACTTTTTCAACTAAAATAAGTGTGTTTAAAGTCATTTCTGTGCCTGAAATTGGTCAAAATTGAAGATTTTGAGTAAGCAAAACTCTGTTAAAAATGGCAATTTTGGTCACTGTGAGGGTTTAAAAAGTGGTTATTCAACATGAGGCCCGATCCAATGACATTTTGAATCATTTTTGGTAGAGTGCAAAAAATCAATTTTCTGATGAAAAACGATGACCCCGGACCAGTCGAACGTTGAAAAAAATGGTCAATATTGCTGAAATTTTAACATTTAATCTTTTGACTTTAAATGACGGTTGGATGTGAGTTATTACTTTTTCAACTAAAATAAGTGTGTTTAAAGTACATTTCTGTGCCTGAAATTGTTCAAAAATTTGAAGCTTTTGAGTAAGCAAAACTCTGTAAAAATGGCAATTTTGGTCACTGTGAGGGTTTAAAAAGTGGTTTATTCAACATGAGGCCCGATCCAAATGACATTTTGAATCATTTTTGGAAGAGTCCAAAAAATCCATTTTCTGATGAAAAACGATGACCCCGGACCAGTCGAACGTTGAAAAAATGGTCAATATTGATGAAATTTTTAACATTTAATCTTTTGACTTTAAATGACGGTTGGATGTGAGTTATTACTTTTTCAACTAAAAATAAGTGTGTTTAAAGTCATTTCTGTGCCTGAAATTGGTCAAAATTGGAAGATTTTGAGTAAGCAAAACTCTGTAAAAATGGCAATTTTGGTCACTGTGAGGGTTTAAAAGTGGTTATTCAACATGAGGGCCCGATCCAAATGACATTTTGAATCATTTTTGGAAGAGTCCAAAAAATCCATTTTCTGATGAAAAACGATGACCCCGGACCAGTCGAACATTGAAAAAATGGTCAATATTGATGAAATTTTAACATTTAATCTTTTGACTTTAAATGACGGTTGGATGTGAGGTTATTACTTTTTCAACTAAAATAAGTGTGTTTAAAGTCATTTCTGTGCCTGAAATTGGTCAAAATTGAAGATTTTGAGTAAGCAAAACTCTGTAAAAATGGCAATTTTGGTCACTGTGAGGGTTTAAAAAGTGGTTATTCACATGAGGCCCGATCCAAATGACATTTTGAATCATTTTGGGAGAGTTGCAAAAAATCAATTTCTGATGAAAAACGATGACCCCGGATCAGTCGAACGTTGAAAAAATGGTCAATATTGCTGAAATTTAACATTTAATCTTTTGACTTTAAATGACGGTTGGATGTGAGTTATTACTTTTTCAATAAAATAAGTGGTGTTTTAAAGTCATTTCTGTGCCTGAAATTGGTCAAAATTTGAAGCTTTTGAGTAAGCAAAACTCTGTAAAAATGGCAATTTTTGGTCACGTGAGGGTTTAAAAAGTGGTTATTCAACATGAGGCCCGATCCAAATGACATTCTGAATCATTTTTGGTAGAGTGCAAAAAATCAATTTTCTGATGAAAAACGATGACCCCGGACCAGTCGAACGTTGAAAAAATGGTCAATATTGATGAAATTTTAACATTTAATCTTTTGACTTTAAATGACGGTTGGATGTGAGTTATTACTTTTTCAACTAAAATAAGTGTGTTTAAAGTCATTTCTGTGCCTGAAATTGGTCAAAATTTGAAGCTTTTGAGTAAGCAAAACTCTGTAAAAATGGCAATTTTGGTCACTGTGAGGGTTTAAAAAGTGGTTATTCAACATGAGGCCCGATCCAAATGACATTTTGAATCATTTTTGGAAGAGTCCAAAAAATCCATTTTCTGATGAAAAACGATGACCCCGGACCAGTCGAACGTTGAAAAAATGGTCAATATTGATGAAATTTTAACATTTAATCTTTTGACTTTAAATGACGGTTGGATGTGAGTTATTACTTTTTCAACTAAAATAAGTGTGTTTAAAGTCATTTCTGTGCCTGAAATTGGTCAAAATTGGAAGATTTTGAGTAAGCAAAACTCTGTAAAAATGGCAATTTTGGTCACTGTGAGGGTTTAAAAAGTGGTTATTCAACATGAGGCCCGATCCAAATGACATTTTGAATCATTTTTGGAAGAGTTCAAAAAATCCATTTTCTGATGAAAAACGATGACCCCGGACCAGTCGAACATTGAAAAAATGGTCAATATTGATGAAATTTTAACATTTAATCTTTTGACTTTAAATGACGGTTGGATGTGAGTTATTACTTTTTCAACTAAAATAAGTGTGTTTAAAGTCATTTCTGTGCCTGAAATTGGTCAAAATTGAAGATTTTGAGTAAGCAAAACTCTGTAAAAATGGCAATTTTGGTCACTGTGAGGGTTTAAAAAGTGGTTATTCAACATGAGGCCCGATCCAAATGACATTTTGAATCATTTTTGGTAGAGTCCAAAAAATCAATTTTCTGATGAAAAACGATGACCCCGGACCAGTCGAACGTTGAAAAAATGGTCAATATTGATGAAATTTTAACATTTAATCTTTTGACTTTAAATGACGGTTGGATATGAATTATTACTTTTTCAACTAAAATAAGTGTGTTTAAAGTCATTTCTGTGCCTGAAATTGGTCAAATTTGAAGCTTATGAGTAAGCAAAACTCTGTAAAAATGGCAATTTTGGTCACTGTGAGGGTTTAAAAAGTGGTTATTCAACATGAGGCCCGATCCAAATGACATTTTGAATCATTTTTGGAAGAGTCCAAAAAATCCATTTTCTGATGAAAAACGATGACCCCGGACCAGTCGAACGTTGAAAAAATGGTCAATATTGATGAAATTTTAACATTTAATCTTTTGACTTTAAATGACGGTTGGATGTGAGTTATTAATTTTTCAACTAAAATTAGTGTGTTTAAAGTCATTTCTGTGCCTGAAATTGGTAAAAATTCGAAGATTTTGAGTAAGCAAATCTCTGTAAAAAATGGCAATTTTGGTCACTGTGAGGGTTTAAAAAGTGGTTATTCAACATGAGGCCCGATCCAAATGACATTCTGAATCATTTTTGGTAGAGTGCAAAAAATCAATTTTCTGATGAAAAACGATGACCCCGGACCAGTCGAACGTTGAAAAAAATGGTCAATATTGATGAAATTTTAACATTTAATCTTTTGACTTTAAATGACGGTTGGGATGT